>NC_051177.1:219288807-219509867 GCF_013339695.2 Rhipicephalus sanguineus | reverse complement strand
AAATTCTTGCTGGTCAGGAACTCTAAAAGGAGTCGCACGTTGTGGTACATGTCTGGCCTCAGTTGTTTTTCTGCACACTCATGTATCTTCTTCTGCCAATTCCTATCCACATGCCAGGTGCAGAGAAGTTTCTGCTGAGGGACACCCATAACTGACGACCATGCCTTGTAAAATTGTGAGGCGTCATCAGACATAAATGTCTTAGCAGCCACTTTTTGTTGATGGCACAATCAAGAGACCTGAAAAAAACTGCCAAGTTTTCCTCATTCATCCTGTTGCAGATGAAATAGGCTATAGGTATACCTTATCCCACTCATCTAGCGCTAGAAGAGCGGTCAGCTCAAACTGGTACCCTGTAGTTCCATGTGTTGAGTCAAGACACACAGTGCCCGTGCCCAATTCTTCTAACAGCTCTTTTTGTGGCTCTGTCATCAAAGCAAGGGCAAAATCTGTTGCACCAAAAGTACCAGTTGGGTCCACTGCACCTTGTGCCTTATACAGACAGACAAGTGTTCCACCTTTGTCTTACATTGCTTTCACCCACATATCTACACTGACAGCATCATTGGTGTGACACTGTTCAGGAGCAGCGATGTGAAACTGCCGTTTGATGTTATGCAGAGTTATGCGTTCTGCCAAATGTGCTGGCCTCAGCTTACATGCAACAGATGTTCTTATATTATTCAATATGGTTTTCATGGGCACACCACGCTCCAGGTCCTCTGCTACTTTAAGAGAGTTGACTGTTGGGCTAGTTGCGCCTGTGCTCGTCTGGTCTTCTCTTGTGTTGTGTGGTGTTGCGCCTTTAACGATGGTTCCCATGTCCTCTGCTACGTTGGTTAACGTTGGCCTTTTCTTTGTCACTCATCCTCAAGTGCTGAATTTCTGCTTTATGGCCATAATGCTTTCTTTGGTACCTTACATTTATGGTGATATCTTCAGGTGCCGGGCTCTGAGTGTTCTCCTTCTTCGTCACAGTAATAAATGAAAGACATCTTAGCGGACTTGCAGGTACCCTGACTTTTCTCTCGACGATTACCATGACCTTCCTTTGGCCTAGCCACTCCTGATCTATTAGAGTAGTAGTGGCTCCTCGTTTCCCCACTGGCCAGCTTTTTAGGAGCCGTGCGAAGAATAAACCAACAGTTCTCATTCGCCTCTTCCTGAGCTTTCCATTCACTGAATGCTGTAATACAAATACAACATAGTATCAGAGAGAGACATTAAACCAACAAAAATAGTTCAAAGGCCTTAGACATAGATTAATGTCCAAATGTTTTATTTTGCTCCCTCACTCTCTCTGCTTCACAAAATAAATTAAGTCCTTCAGCTAACCTTCATCTCATTCAGTGCACTGATATTCCTTCTGAAAAACTTCTGAAGCATAAGTTTTTGACCGAGCTTACGAATGTGCTATCAACGGCAAAAACGACTGGGTGATAAATGTGACACAAGATGAACATGGGTTTTAACAAAAATGGGTCATACAAATGAAGAAACAAAGTATACGGCTTAACAGCGGAGGTCATCAAAAGGTATTAAAAAAGGCCTTTAAAAGGTTAAAACTTAAAAAGTAAGAACAATAAAAGTCAACAGGTTTTGCAAAACACAAAATCTTTCTTCGAGAGCACACGTTTTCCAGAGTTTGTGTGACCTTGCGGAGACCTTGTTGCACAGACTCAAGAAAACCAGTGATGTGCCTCCAAAAAACAGAGATGGGACAAAAACTGCTGTTATCCCATACGTGCACCAAGTGTCACATAGGATTAAGAGGCTGCAGGGTGCGCAGGAGTCAGTGTAGTGTTTACCGCCCCCAACAAACTTTGGAGGCCTGTGCAAGCGTGTCAACGTGAACAGTGAAAGGCCTGACATGCTGCAAGAAGCACACCACGCGGTTTTTGTCTTGCAAATGCGGCATCGTGTATAAGATTCCGCTCTCTTGTGGATGTGTTTACATCGGCCAAACTGGCCAATGTATTAACGATCCCTTGCGTGAACACGCCAACAATTTAAAAGTCTGACGGCAACATGGCCTTACGCTGTGCAGCTTGCGGTTGTACCCCCTTTCTTGACCAGGCTGTCATAGCTCGAGAAATATATAATGCATCAAGTGCAGAACAGCTCGGGCCCAGCTGTGTCAGCATGCCCCCTGTGTCACTCTCGAAGAAAGAGTCTGCGTTTTTGCAAAACTTTTATTGTTGTTCTCACTTTTTAAGTGTTAATCTTTTCAAGGCCATTTTTAATACCTTGTTACAGCCTCCTTTGTTCAGCTGCATCATTGTTTCTTCATTTGGATGACCCGCTTTTTGTTAAAACCCATGTTCATCTCATGTCGCATTTATCACACAGCCGTTTTTGCCGTTGATAACGCATTCATGAGCTCGGTCAAAACTTCTGTATGGTATCAAGGGTTTTTTCGCTTTGTCGCCCTGTTTCCATGGGCACGTTACCGCCTGTAATCTTTAGCGAGAAAAAAAAAAAGCGTAAGGAAGAAAAAAATTAAATTCTTTTTTTGATAGTCTTGTGATGAGTGTAGTGCATTAAATGTTAGTTTGAAGTAGCGCTCTATATGTCGTTTTCACTGTCCCTGTCTTGTGCGCTCACCTGTTTCAACACATCATGTATCCACCGGACATATTTGCTCTGCTTTGTTTTTAGAGGGAAAACAAAAAGCGACGCAAGCGGCAGTACTTTCAGTGTGATCGAGCAAAATTGTGAAAATTAGTGCCTCTGTGCATACTTCTTTTCTTTTTTTTTTTTTCTACGCGACAAGCACATGCGAATTATAACTAGCTGGCACAGTGAATGCACGTGGAAGCGGTCATGTGCTGTACAGCCTCACCACAAAAGATGATAAAAATGCACTGACACTGTCTTTCCAACAACTATAAACTGAAAACAGGATGGGTACTCACCTTTATCTTTGTGGAACGCCTGCTGCACGTAGTCAGCGGCGAATTTGTGCGCTGCGATGTGGTGCTCCACATATTTTTCCAGTGAAGACAGGCCAACGCCACAAACGTCGCATTTCATCACCGACGACACTTCGTGACACGTGCGCGGAGACATCGCCGGCGGAGGTGAAGATGACACTAGGACACTAGGGACGAAATTCATCAAGCACGTGACATACTAGGCACTCCGTGGCGACACGGGGAAAAGTCAAAACTAACTTAGGGAAAGAAAGTCTTCAAGTGACGTCACACGTGAGTGACGTAGCAGTGACGTCATCTATTGTTCGCGAGAGAGCCCAGACTCCGGCGAAACGCATGTCCATGGAGGCGCGCAGCGGAAACCACCTGACATTCACGCGCGCTCTGATCCCCGTTCTGCGCATGCGCGAAAAAAAAAAAAAAATTGCAGTGCTAGGGATCTTTCTTCTTTCAAACTTTAGGTACTCCCTAGATACTTCAGTCACTTCAGTGAGTCGCGTTTTTGATCTGTTATCCCTAGGTTATAGCTTGTTATGTCGGCGGGCCCGAGTGTTCTGTGGCGGGCCGCTCGAGCGCGGGAAATATGGGAGTTGCGAGCGAGGTAAGTCCTCAAATAGCCGAAATTAAAGGCGCGTTAATCTGACGTAGACAGGTTTAACGCCAAAGCGTTTGCCGGGTTAATCTACGGAGGTACACGGCTGTTAAAACGCGATCCATTTTTGCGACACCCGGCGGGCGTTCGAGGTCGCCGAATCGAGCATTTGTCACGCAGATTGATTGCTTCGATTTAGATTGCGTTATACAGAGCCATTCTAAGACCGCTATACACGAAAACTGCGGTTCGACGACTAGTTGCTCACTCGTCGCCTCTCTCACTTTGTTGATAATCTGACGGCATTCCCCCGGGATATTGACTAAAAAGGTTGGAGTGTGCGTTAGTACTATGCACGCCGAAAAGTCCGGCACCTTTCGCGGTGTAAGAATTAGGGAAAGATCTTTTATTTATGGAGGTGCCCATTCCAGTTCCCTGATGGATCTGCGGAGTCGGATATCTGGCACTGCGGAGAACCGAGCTGATTGCAGTACCAGCACTCTGAAGAAGTTTCGAGGCAAGGCAAGACTGACTTCACGTGTGGAGTGGAATCATGTTGATATTCGGTGCAACTTTGGTGTGCTCACTGTGTTCAGTCAAAAAACATTTACTGATACATTGATTTATAGTCAGCTGCCTGCTCCTGAAATATAGAAATCTTGTGGTTCTCTTGGGCAGAAGAGATCTTGCCATAATCACTGTCACGGCCAGAAGTGACGCTGGCCATGGCACAGAGTTTGCACACATCTATGTCTTATATGTATATAATGTAAGGTACCCATAAAAGGGGATGGCGGATGTAAATGGTGTGTGCTCGGCTTGCAATGGAGGCAATTGATTCACGAATAACTTCTACGTTTTCCTGCCTTTGTGTGATCGGGGCCAGGGCTTTAAGTCGGGCAGGGGGGGGGGCAGCCGCCCCCTCCATTTTATGAGGAGGGGCTCGCCCCCTCTCTGCAAGTCACCTGTATAGCTTTGCGGCACCCATTTAACAAGCGCTGGAGTTGATTTTTTGCGCAAGAGTGCTTTCTGCGGGGAAATTATAACTCTCCAATTTTCCGAGACACTGCACACAACGGGTCACCACCGTGTTCGACTAAGCTCCACTAGCAAAATATAATCCTTTCATGTTTAAGATGTCCCCGCCGCAAAGGTGTATTCACAATACCGTATCTACAGCTTAATCCCGAGCGTTCAGTTCGTCAACAATAGTTACTTCTTCGCGGTAGCAGGGCTCAGCTTGGGAGAGCGGAGCTCGTTAATCAGCGTATCGCTACACCTCTGTTTTTAAAGTATTTCTGACGGTAATGCGCTGCACAGCCAGATAAAAGACCTCCAGGGGTCAGTAATATCTGCAACAGAATGTCTTTTCAACTGTGAAAAGGAATTCTAGAAAAAATCCGGGATGACTTGTGGCGTAGGTGGCTGTTTTGGTCGGCGGTACATGGCAGTATGAAAAGCTTTTGGAGGGGAGGGGGGTGGCTGAAGCCCCATAAGCCACCTCCCTGGCTACGCCCCTGATACATACATATATATATATAGGGAAAGTCGCACTCAATTTGATGTGATATATCATATACAGAGATAGAATTTGCTTAGCAGTGTTTCATAACATTATAGAAGAAGTACGGTTATATGTGGCATACACTGGGACAACCATACATACGCATGTTATGCACGTCATAGTGTTACAAGCAACATTTTTTATACGTTCACCACATAACTTTATGCATGAATACAATTATCTCGATGGCAGCCTTCCCAATAGTATAGATTTCTATCATTCAATGAAGTTTCGTTAATGTCTAAAAGCTGCTCACTAATAATTGCGTTTTTAATATAGGTAATAGTAACTGCGCCTTTTCTTTTCCATAATCAGTGCTACTCTTTCCTTCACATATTCAGGTTTGCGTATATTATATTTTACCTTGTTTGCCCCTAGTTGGAATAGCGCTTCTAATGCATTATTACTTGACTATTATTGCTAACTTGTCAACCATGAATTATCTTTTAAAAAGTAAGAACTTGTGGTACTGAGGCATAGTACATACTTTATACTCCTATTTGTAGTATTTGTATTTGCAACATTTCTTGGCCACTCCAAGTAGACACACCTATGCAAACGGTGTAAGCGTGAATCGTCTTTGAAGAAATGTGGGTGATTATAACGTTAAAATACTCCGCATTGGTTGTCAGCTGTTTATGACTGGTCGAAATTTTCTGGGTTACGCACACAGCACCTGCTTGTAACGTGATGCAACATATGAGGCGAAAATTATCCATCGCGTAATGACGACTTATACACGACTGCGTAAAAAATTAAGATAATACACTATTTTTAGTGCAGCATAGTTTTGGCCTTTGGTTCTTCGCCATTCGTCAAAAATTTTTGGTGTGTCATAAAATCACCTGCTTGGTATGCGACGTCACAAACCTGTGAAATCTTGCAGAGTTAAAATGATGTGTGCACACTAAACAGAGCATTACTATGCTGAACAAAAGCTAAACTTTTTTGGAATGACCGGACAGTGTCTCATTCTGAACGTAATTCAGGAAGGCTGCCCGCCGATCACATTGGCAGCGGCTACTTATAGCGGTTGGTGAGATGGATTCATATGAGTATCATAAATATTTTGAGATGCAGTATAACGACGTTGAGCTGTTTCTACATGTATAGAACTCTGTGAACTCATCCTTGCTCAGAAAAAGAGAGATAGACAAACCTAGAGCTCTGAGTGTATGCGCTTCTTTGCAGTCCAAGTTGTATGTTGCGCTGTACAAGGTAGTTCAAGATGAATAAACCCAACTATCCCGACTTCCAATTCAATCTCCTTGGTCCAGAAAACCGTGGACACTGACCATCTCCCTGGTCCGGTAGGTCAGTGAGGGGTAAGCTTGAAAGTGGGGATCCCAATCGCTCTAGTCACCTACCTTATTTGTCACCTTGCAAGCCTCTGTGATTGCTGCAAGCTACCGTATGATAAGCAAGGTGAAGAAGGTTAATCAGAGACTAAAGCAGAAATCTTTTCTAGCTCTTCTAGTTCGGCCCAACTAAAACACTCAACACTTCTGCACATTCATTGACTCAATGCAGCTCAAAGCTATTCTTTTTCGAATAAAGAAAATAAATTCCCTGAAACAGGAACAATATTTGATCGGTCCACAAAATGTTTACTGGTTTCCTCCCATATCTGCATTGTCGATGATGTAAACTTAGGCTAGGCAGAGCCGAACAAAAGCATGACAGAGTGCTCCTACATTATAGCACCCCTGCTTAACGGTAGCCTCCTCTGCAATGGGTGAAAGCATCGCATTAGCGGCAGTGGCATAGGCAGAAATTTTTTTCAGGGGTGGGGGCACCTCCTAGATCCGACATTGGGTCTGGGCGGATAAATGGGGTCGAGTGTCATTTTTTGCTCTGTATCCCATGGAAATAAAAATTTTCGGGGTGGGGGGCACGGGCCCGGTGTGTCCCCCCCTGGCTACGTCACCGATTAGCGGCCTGCACCTTGAGAGCCTACGGTGCGTAGTCCTGAGACACGGAGGACAATCCTCACAGCAGAAGCGTCGGACAAATTTCATTATATGATTACGTGATTGCCGTGTTGAATGATTGCTGTCTTAGTTGTTGGTTTCCCAGTGTGTAGCATACAGTGACCACTTTTTAAGGTAGGGGGGCTCCGCCCCACTAACTTTTCTCAAAGGGGGGGCTAGCGCCCCCCTGGTAGACGCGCTTATGAGTGCAACACTTACATCTGTGCTAGATCAGAAGCAGGTGTAGCCTTACTGTGCAGGAGGCAGCCTTTCGCGGTTGCTCTGTGTTTGTGGTATCAGATTGGTTAAACTTGAGGCTCTAGCTGATCAACAGGCAGCGAAGGAGAGGTGGCCTCGAATGTGAATGGCAAGCAAATTTCCCTGTTATGTTGGTTTCCCTTGTCAAGCACAGAATGTCTAAATTGTCTGCATGTACAAAACTCATTTTGTTTCTAATAACAGCCAGATAAGCAGTTGGAGACTCCACTTGCTTAACTTTTCCAGGCAGCCACTTCACCGGTTCATCTCACATGGCATGGACCAGCCCAAGGCCACTAGCTACAGATTATTGCGGCTTCCTTTTGCGCTTATCAGCTTATTGTTTCACCCTTTCTTCTTTGGTCATGGCCCTTGTCAGATTGACAGAGAAAATCTGGTTTACAATTGCTACAATTCTGTCAATGTCGTCCTGGTGAATGTGTGTGGCATTATTCACTAGCATGAGAAAGTTATGTATTCTGTGCTGCAAGGTCCTTGTACTGCCTTTTTCTCTGTCCTCCAGCAACAGCTTGAGCAGTGCTGTCTTTGTAGTCTGTACAGCGCGCCCAGCTACCCTATTGGACTGCAGGTGGTATGGAGGGTTGAATGTGTACTTTACATATTGCACGTTCAAGAAGTCTTGGAACCCATCTGCATGAAATTGTGGCCTGGAATGTAATAGCACTTCTAAAGGCAGACCATGTGCTGCAAACAGAGACCTAATTACTGCAACTGTCATGATGGCCATTGTTGAGCTACACACTTTAACTTACAACCACTTGCTGTACACATCAAAAAGGAACAATTTCCCTTCTTTCTTGCCAAAGTCAAGGTGCACCCTTAATGATAGGTGTTTGCACATTTTGCACAGAGCCAGATGTGGTAGCTGTGTTGAATTTGTACACTTCATGAAGTGCCGCACAGTTTCTTTCAGGTCGAAAAGCGTAGTTAGGGGTTCATGGTCTGTTAGTACATTAAAAGCTCAACCATACAAGTGGTAGTGAAATTTTTTCACACCATACGCAGTGCTGAAAGGTTATTTCTTTTTTTTTACCTGGCCATAACTGCATTCAGTATGTGACAGTGACCGTGACACAGATGCAGTTGGCATCTCCTTTCCATCCACTACATGGGATAAAGTCAGCACCCACCAAGAATGTATTCCATTGCATCACACATTCGCCATATCTCTTTTTTTTTTTTTGACAGTATACAGCTCAAGCGCACTCTCATTGGTCAGAATTTCTTTAGAAGCCCTAAGTGCACCATGAGACTGATGCGACCAATGTCATGCTGTTTCTCTACGCAACAAGCCATGCAGGGGTTCTTGAACCATATCTAGTTTAGGCAAAAGTGTTGAGTAGAAATTAATCAACCCCAAAAAGGCTTTCAGTTGAGTTAAGTTGTCCAGACTCAACAATTGCTTTGTGACTGCTACTTTGTCTGTAGTGGTAATCATTCTTGTCAACTTCATGGCCTAGGTATCTTACTCACTGTAGGAACAACTTGCAATTATCAGTGTTTATCCTTATGTTGTAGTTCTTCAGGGTGTATGAACGCTTGCTCCACCCTTTCATTGCATTGCCTGCAGTGACGTGGCATGCAACTGCCGCACCCCCAGCAAGACGACAGCAAAGTCTTTTATTTATTAAGTGCGTAGCACTTTAGGGGCCCGCCTTGTTGTCCATCCGTAGACCTCATGTGGCGTAATCACGCTCAAGATCAAGTGTTAAATACAGGGCTAAAGCAAGGCTAGCAATGCTCAAAATTGGATTCGAGTAAACAAACAATGTCTAAAATAATGTCATTAACAGAAATAATCAAGAAGTTATCGCAATAATTAACTTAGAATTGCTAAAACACTTTGAGAACATGCGACTGACACCCACGCTTCTCAAGAGAGTGCGCTACTGCCTCGCAAAGCGCGCAATCGCTCCCCTGACCAGCGCTTCTCTGCTGCCTTCGTCACTTCGTCAGAAGGGGGAAACAACCCGGCGGCGGTTGCTGCAGACGACACGTAGCTCAACTGCCGTAACAGGCAGGAAGTCGATAAAATGCAGCAAAAAAATGCCGGGCCTGCGCGGAAAGCGCAGCACAGTCAGCGAAAGCTGGAAGAGCGGCATTTCTAGAGCCCGTTGTAGGGCTGCTAATACCTAGTACAATAGCAAGATACCTACTACTCCATGATTCATAATTTTTGTGAAGCTGGGAAGCACTGACTACGCCACTTTACATCACTTTGCGGAGAAGCGAGGAACCAGCTTCACATCTGAAAGGCATTTTTATGTGCACTTTGTTGATGCGACGACGGATGGATGGATGGATAACTTTATTGAGGTCCTTCATTGCGCGCGATTAGCACGCGCCGGAGGACGACTGATGACGAAGAATTACAGCTCAGCCCTGTGTAATGGGTTTGAAGCTTTAAATGACCAACTAGTTACACAATTCGCATTGTGTGATGCCCGGTCACTATTTCACTCTCCCACCACGCTCTATAAAATACGTTAATGTGAGAAAGAGAGAGAGAGAAGGAAAGAACTTTATTGAGACCCTGAGGAAATAGATCATGGGGGCCCTATGGGGTTCCTTGGCAACCAATACAAGTGCACTTGGGAGGAACCCACTACGCTATAAATCATAATTTTTTTGAAGAAGGCAAGCAGCAACTATGACATTATTCGTCATTCTGCGGAGAACCGTGGTATTCGCCAAACACCTGTAAGGCCTTATTTGCACTTTGTTGATGCTGTGCCTGATGACGATGAAGAATTATGGCAGAGCGCTTTGTAATGGGTTGGACGCATTCAACAACCCACTCATTACGCAGTTCACATTGTGGGACACCTGGTTACAGGATTTGCGTTGTGTGACGCCTGGTAGTTATTTTGCTCTTCTACCATGCTATATTACATATGTTAATGTGGTTCCTTCTCGACATGAAGCCTCTATAGGGTCTTTTTCCGAAGCACCGGCATGGCTCTGAGGTAAAATACTGGGCTCCCACGCAGAGGGTCCAGGTTCGAACCCTGTTCCATCTTGGATATTTTTTTCTTATTTCGTGCGATAGCGGTTACGAACACCGGCGGCGGACAACTACGGCGCCAAAAACGGCCGGTGAAACGATCTCATAACAGCTTTCGCTGTAAAAAGTACTGCGCGTGTCACACACCGAGTTAGCGAATCTCCCTAACAAGATTCTACTCATGCAAGGGAAACCCTACATGCTTACCTCAAACATTGACATTATCCACAGTTTCGTAAACAGAGCAGCGGAAACTCTATAAACAGGAATTAGTGAGTGCCCGTGCTACACACTTCGTTAGGTTTCACAGTATTGGAGCTGTTTTTTGCTTGTTTTAGAGTACAATTCTGCGGGGCAAATTTGTTATTTATTTGTTTATTTATTATTATCAGGGGCGCGAAACAATATGTTGGTATATTTTCATAGCATGAACACATTCTTTGAGGCAAAAAAAACTACCGTAAAATGCCGAGCAAGCGCTCCCCCATGCGGCGAAGGATAATTCGACCAGATTTAGGAGGGGGGTGCTTGCTCGGTCCCGAACCGAAATTCAAGATGGCGGCCGGAGAGCCGCTATAAATAACAAAAAAAGATGGCTGATCCCTCTGTCATAGGAATCGGGATAACATGAAAGTGAAACATGTCACGGATGTAGTTGGTTGTTTATAGTGCATTGGTATATGAGAGCTTGTACCATGTCTCCTGTTGTTTGGCAGATATAGCACCGCTTGATGTGAACGCCCTCACGTTAACGCCTAGTGGCACATCTCCGTACCGACGACTAACGCCCAAGATCAAGATTTAACCATTGCGGTAGGTGAAATTGTCATTATATACCCGGACACCGCATATGGTGAATCCCGTGCAAAGATGGCATCAACAAGCGCATAGTAAACACTGATACTCGATATGCATTCCTTCAAAGCGTCGTGAAACGCGAAGAGGAACGCTACGCGCGTCGTGTCATCCCTCTAGCCTGGCCGTTAATTCTCACAGGGCGAGCGGGGAACGCGGTGCGAGAGCCAGGCAAACGTCGGAGAGCTACTTTTCGATATGGATGGATGCTATGAGCGGCTAAAAGCACCACCTTGCGGTGTGTTAAAGCGCTGGTTAAAGCGTTGACAAAGTTACACTTCTGTTGCAAACGCGCCGAATGCGACGGCTGTAGCAACGGCGCGTATTTTTTTTTTTTTTTCGAGCCTGGTTGCGCACGTTACCGCCCCATTATAAAGAGGACGCTCTATCCAAGAGCACTGTGAGAGGAAAGTGTGACAGATAAAGGTCTTCTGGTGGTACATCGTTGACACCGGAGAGCCTGGCGTGCAGCGCACCTTCCTCCGAACCATCTATACTCATCTCAGCACTGTGGAAGCTGCAGGGCGTCTTAGCCAATGGGAAACTCGAAAGCCCCTCGAGATCTATTCATCCGTGTTGCGTCGTCTGCAGGGCGTCTCTTTGGCGTCGGCTCACCTGCTTTTTCGGTACTTGCTCTCCATAGTTGACATAGGTTGTTTTCACGCCAGAAAATGTTAATAAATAAATAAATAAGGCTAATAACTCCCCTCACCCCTATCTACACGTAGTGTGGCTATTTTAACGTTACGTATATTACAGCATTCGCGAAGTGTGTAACATTATATCTTCCAACTAAAGTCACTAAGGCTCAGTTATGGTACTGCCGAAAGTAGCTTGATACTGACAACCCGACAGCTCAATATTTAGTTCCCGTTACAGTTTGTGGGTGCTTCAATGCGTAACGTACTGTGCGTGCCCTCAGTTGAGCAATAAGTGAATAAACAAAACATGCTTTTCAACGTAAAATCGTGCTGCAGTGTTTATTGCGTAACTGGTAAAGAAAATGTTACGGGAAAGTTTTTTCAACTTTTATAAGTCACCGCCATTCGAACTGTTCATCGTCCATACTGTCCTCCTCCTCCTCAGTTGTGTCCTCCCCTAAATTGACTACGACTGCTTGTTGGTTGCCTACTACATCGTCAATGATGTGGTTCATTTGCTTCATCTTGTAGAACTCGTTGTTGGGCTAGTTGGTGCATTGCATCAAGGAATTATACCAGCCGAAAACAGACGAACACAGGAAACGGTGAAGGAGACAGGAAAGTGGCTAGACTACCAACTCATTTAATCACCAAAGCGAGGCTCAAATATATACACTCATGCGGTCACATGGTCATATCACTGTTGCTCTTTACATCAACCGAACTAACCATATAGGCATAACACAAAACATGGCATGCTATTACTGTGTGTCATCTTCGCATCCTCACTTCCTTCTCGAGGTTACAAAAAAGATTGTAGGAAATCTTCTTCCATTCTGTGCAATGCCGCAGAGCTATCACTACAACATGCTTCGCCCTTCATCGCAATGTGAAAGGCCTCAAGTATTTCACGTGCCATTTTCTCGATGACAGGAAACGGTGAAAGTCACCATTTCCTGTGTTCGTCTGTTTTCGGCTGATATAATTCCTTGATGCTTTATCTTCTCTTCTTCCTCAACCACATGTTTAACATAGTTCTTCCACTTCTGCGGACTTACTTGTGCTATGGCCTCTGCAACGTGTTTCTTCAGCGCTTCCATTTTAATTGCCCGGTTCGCAGAAGCCACAAAACGCTTCATATTACTCCACACCAGCTCTATGGGATTGAGCTGGCAGTGATACGGTGGTAGCCTTAAAACGAGGTGTCCGGCTGCAGCAGCAATACAGTCAACACGATATGAGTTGCCATCTACTTTCACAGTCTGAATAAGCTTCATCAGCTCTGCCTTTACCATATTGTCACTCCACGGAACCCCCTTTTCTGAAAGCCATGCCTGCATTTTCCTTTTGAGGTTACTCATGCAGGGGACCTTTTCTTGCCTCACGGAGTGATACGGCGCATTGTCAAGGACAATCGCGCTGTTCGGAGGAAGGCGTGGTAGTAGAGTTTCTTCGAACCATTTTCATAGTGGGGGCCGTTCATCCCTTCGTGATAGTCTCCTGTGCCCTTTTTTGCTTGATATATTTCTCCGGCACCTTGCACAAAGCCATTCTCGTTTCCGCAGCGCATCACGATCAATCGGGCTCCCTTGCACTCGGGTTCTTCAGGCCAACTGAAAGTCCAGCCTTTTTTGCTTGTTCCGCAGTTTTGACACTCTCGTCAACCCACACCTTATCTGTTGTGTGCCCTACGTTAACCCATGTTTCATCAGTGTAGACAATTGGCTGTACTTGCCGCCGCAATTCTTCTATTTGCCATAAGTACTTGCATCGGCACTGAACTATGTGAGTTGCCTCAATAAGGAGGGCGTTGCGAGACCGTTTCTTAAACCGAGAACCTATCTTCCTCAGCATGCGATGCATTGTTGCAGGTGAAAGTGAAGGCAGAGTTTCATCCTCGTTGAAGTGAGAGGAAAACTTTTGCACCGTGGGAATTGCACAGTGGGGATTTCAGTTGAGAGTAGCTAGAAGGAGTGGACCACGACCCGGAAGACAACTCATGAGCCTCGACCCGAACCGACCCGAACAACGAGCCCCTAGGCCTGCGACATCATGGACTCACTTGTGAGATGAGCTACACCCTTTTTATATATTCACGAACTTAGCGAAGCGGGAAGCAGCGAGTTGGGACGTTGCGCAGTTTGACTAATTATCTTCGCGCTCTCGTGCTAATCGTGTGGTTTTATTGTCATTGATATCTATCCTGTATTCTGCAATGTTGTCGCGAGTGTTGTATTCTTTTGTTATGACATTGTGTGGCGTGTGCGGAGAGCCTGTTTGTATGTCAGTCATAATTACTATTAATAATTTGTTTGTAAACAAGGGAAGCTCGTTGCCTCTCTTCCTTCCCGGCCCCAGCACGAATCCTTTTCGAGTAGAAGTTGTTGAGACGCATAGCCAAGAGGTGTGAGCGAGAGTAGATAGTGGCGACCTTAGCGTTGGTCGAGTAAAGGGACTTGGCTTCCCCCTCTTTGGCGGTCGATAGCAAGGGGGGGACGTCTCACAAGTGCAACCCCGGACGGCGACCGACACAAACGAAAGTAAATTTGGACTTCTTTACGTGCCGCGACATTAGGCTGTGATTTGGACTCTTTATTAGCGATGTCGAATCATGTAATATAGTGGGCAGTGCTTTTTGTGTGTATTCATTATCATGTTCGTTCAAGAAGTAAATAGTTGAAGTGAATTGTGTATGTGTGCATCCCTCTGGTTTCCTTCAATTTACGGATGGTGATACCATTCAATGTGAGGTTTCGGTGTAAGTGAAGTTCTGACAATAATTCCTGGTTACTGCAGCCTTTCTTGACCCCTTAAATGCACCGAGAAAGTTTATTTCTCGTACCATTCCCGGATCACACTCAATTCAGTGGGTGTTACGAATTCCTGAACTTTAGAACTCCGACTCATCCGTAGCTGTGCACTTTATGCATTTTCGTGCGTGCATATATTGCATAAATATAGTGGCTAAATTGAAAAAAATTCGGGAAGGGTTTGAACCCACCTCCCCCTGTTTACTTTTGCTTGCGGCAACATGCACCGATGGTTTTGTTAAGTGCAAGTAAATCACTTATGTTCATATAAGTCGCCCTTGCGGACTAGCATGATGGCGGTAAATCGGGCTAGTTGGTTGTTCACGATCGTAAAATAACATATTGACGTGAACAGCGCGTGTAATACACAAGGACGAAGAAACGACGAGGACTAGCGCTGACTTCCAACTGAAATTTATTAACCACAAACATAGAAAAACGAGAACAAGTAGGCACACGTGATCACCGCTCATTTGAATTGCGCATGACGCAGTCATGGAGAGGGAACCAAGAGCCAAGAAGAATTATTAGCAAAAACCACGAAACCGCGGAAAGACGTCAGGAGAAGCAACCAGAGTATGTCTAGGTTATCTGGCCGGATGAACTTAGGTAATCTATTTCTTTTTCAGTGAGGGCGATTGAAGGTTTGCTGATACAATTGCCTTTAGCAATGGCAGCAGCTTCAATGATTATGCGCGTGCTATCCTGGCGATGCCTAGCTAAAATCTGTGTGTTATCAAATGCTGGAGCGCACCCGCATTGTGAACAGTGCATTGCAAGAAAACCTTCTGTCCCTCTGCGTACCTTTTGGTTATGCTCTTGCAAACGTACATTAAGGCACCTGCCCGTCTGGCCGATATAAGTCTGTCCGCATGAGAGTGGAATGCTGTAAACAACGCTACTAGAGCAGTCAACGAATTTGTTCTTGTGGTTAATTTTGCATGCGCTTTCATCCCGTTATTAGAGGGTTGGTCCTGACACTCAGCTCGGACAGCTTGTGCGGTGCCGAAAATACGACTGAGATGCCCGCCTTTTCACCTATCTTTTTAGCTTGTGAGAATGCCATGCTTATACGGGATAACCGCCACCTTATTTCTCGCTGGTGCCTGAAGATCAGGAGACCTACTCGACGGCTTGAACTTTTCCCGCAGCTTGTCAGCGACAGAGACGAGAAGGTGACGGGGATAGCCGGCTGCCTTCAATCTGCCTATCTGCGAGAAGAAGCTGTCGTGAATGGAGTGATGGCAGGACTTAACAAGGGCGTTGTGCAAGCATGCTTGGATGATTCCCTCTTAACAAGTTTACTGTGAGCCGAAGTGTACGGCAGGAGAGGTTTTTTGGCGCGGGGCTCGTACTTCCAGCACACATGCCAGTTAAAAAAGGACAGTTTTAAGTCAAGATATTTGAGCACTCCCTCATCAGCGAGCTCATGTGTGATGACAAGCGGGTCAAGGCAATCCTCGAAAATTGACAAAGTACCGCGACACAAGGACCCAAAAGTGGCATCGTTACACTCAAACAAGACAAGATAGTCGTCCACGACCGGAAGCATTTTGCCACATTGGTTCCTTCCAATCTCGCTTCAAGCTTCCTATCAACATGGGCTAGAAACAAGTCACTTAGTATGGGAGCGATGCACGAACCGATACATACACCACTTTTCTGCAAGTACACACGCCCATTCCATTGTGCGAAGGTAGAGGTGAGGTACACTTTGAGTATATCAAGAAGCCTGCTATTGTGACACCGCACTCGTTTTGGAAAGCAACGGCGCCGAAATCAAGGATTGCTTGTTCAATGACACTCATGAGAGCGCGATGGGGGATAGAATAATAAAGGTCCTTGACGTCGATGGACATACCCTTGTACGATACAGTGTTATGCTCATTGAGGTACTCGATGACATCAGAAGAATAACACTGTATCGTACAAGGGTATGTCCATCGACGTCAAGGACCTTTATTATTCTATCCCCCATCGCGCTCTCATGAGTGTCATTGAACAAGCAATCCTTGATTTCGGCGCCGTTGCTTTCCAAAACGAGTGCGGTGTCACAATAGCAGGCTTTCTTGATATACTCAAAGTGTACCTCACCTCTACCTTCGCACAATGGAATGGGCGTGTGTACTTGCAGAAAAGTGGTGTATGTATCGGTTCGTGCATCGCTCCCATACTAAGTGACTTGTTTCTAGCCCATGTTGATAGGAAGCTTGAAGCGAGATTGGAAGGAACCAATGTGGCAAAATGCTTCCGGTTCGTGGACGACTATCTTGTCTTGTTTGAGTGTAACGATGCCACTTTTGGGTCCTTGTGTCGCGGTACTTTGTCAATTTTCGAGGATTGCCTTGACCCGCTTGTCATCACACATGAGCTCGCTGATGAGGGAGTGCTCAAATATCTTGACTTAAAACTGTCCTTTTTTAACTGGCATGTGTGCTGGAAGTACGAGCCCCGCGCCAAAAAACCTCTCCTGCCGTACACTTCGCTCACAGTAAACTTGTTAAGAGGGGAATCATCCAAGCATGCTTGCACAACGCCCTTGTTAAGTCCTGCCATCACTCCATTCACGACAGCTTCTTCTCGCAGATAGGCAGATTGAAGGCAGCCGGCTATCCCCGTCACCTTCTCGTCTCTGTCGCTGACAAGCTGCGGGAAAAGTTCAAGCCGTCGAGTAGGTCTCCTGATCTTCAGGCACCAGCGAGAAATAAGGTGGCGGTTATCCCGTATAAGCATGGCATTTCTCACAAGCTAAAAAAGATAGGTGAAAAGGCGGGCATCTCAGTCGTATTTTCGGCACCGCACAAGCTGTCCGAGCTGAGTGTCAGGACCAACCCTCTAATACGGGATGAAAGCGCATGCAAAATTAACCACAAGAACAAATTCGTTGACTGCTCTAGTAGCGTTGTTTACAGCATTCCACTCTCATGCGGACAGACTTATATCGGCCAGACGGGCAGGTGCCTTAATGTACGTTTGCAAGAGCATAACCAAAAGGTACGCAGAGGGACAGAAGGTTTTCTTGCAATGCACTGTTCACAATGCGGGTGCGCTCCAGCATTTGATAACACACAGATTTTAGCTAGGCATCGCCAGGATAGCACGCGCATAATCATTGAAGCTGCTGCCATTGCTAAAGGCAATTGTATCAGCAAACCTTCAATCGCCCTCACTGAAAAAGAAATAGATTACCTAAGTTCATCCGGCCAGATAACCTAGACATACTCTGGTTGCTTCTCCTGACGTCTTTCCGCGGTTTCGTGGTTTTTGCTTAATAATTCTTCTTGGCTCTTGGTTCCCTCTCCATGCCTGCCGTCATGCGCAATTCAAATGAGCGTTGATCACGTGTGCCTACTTGTTCTCGTTTTTCTATGTTTGTGTTAATAAATTTCAGTTGGAAGTCAGCGCTAGTCCTCGTCGTTTCTTCGTCCTTGTGTATTACACGCGCTGTTCACGTCAATATGGAATACCAACTAGCCCGGTCACACACCTTGCTTCGTAAAATAACAGCGCCAAAGACGACGGACGAACACACAGAGCGCTCGTTTGTCTCTGTGTTCGTCCGTCGTCTTTTGCGCTGTTATTTTACGATCAGGAACTAGCACACAAGTGATCATTTGCGCGTCGTACTGCAGCGTAAAGTGGTACCTAGTAGACGAAGTGTGACGCATGCAACAGCTTGTTTTGCTTTCGCGGGGGAAAAAAAAGACTGCGCGCTGCGCTGCAGAAGTTTACTTCGCTGCGTTACAGCAGTGTCGTGCAATGAAGTGCACTATGAGTGGAAAAAGGGTTTCGTAATAGTACATTCGCGGACGCGTCTTATAATTGCGAGCGCCGGTACTTCTAACGACTACTGGTAATCGTTGTTCAAAACTATTTATCACGTTACTTTGGCCCCGAACGGAAAAATTGTAAACCGCGAGCTTTTCTCGCGTGATATTGTTCAAGCAGTGCCAAAGACGGAGGTAGTAAAAAAGAAAACGGATTGTGCGCTGTCTCATATGCGGTGCATGATTTGATAACTTGCTTTTTCATGCGACATTTTTTTGCGGATGAGCATGTACAGTTATTACTGTAATGTTTTGCTCATTGAAGCGTTCCTGTCGCTGGGAGAGTGCCTCAACGTGTAAAAAGTGCACAAGTAGACCTTCTCAACCGTTTCTTACGTTGCTGCACCGATTTACACCCTCTTTTCAAGCCATTGAAAACATTGTGCATGTTTAACTGCATAAGAGAACTGCACTGCGGCTAAGCAGAAAAAAAAAATGCATATCTTGCTGTTTGTTCTAGTCCAGCCCCATCGCCATCGCTGCTCGTACGCGACCGTGGCGCCGCAGCGGAGCGCGGGCCACCCTAGCGCGGGTAATGCAATTGCGGGGTTTGATGAGAATTATAGTAATTGCTGCGGTGCGGTCTACGCCATTGAACTGTTTAACTGTTATTCACTGCCATTATGTGACTACTGTTGACTTGCATTCCATGCACTACAATATGGACCACTGCGGCGGCGAAGAAATCGCTGCGAGCTCAACAGCCATGGGTTTATCGATGTATCCAACTTGCTATTAACAATGTGCGCGTGCTCAAAAAGTTGTTGTTGATGTCGGTAAATCAAGAGGCCTGTGTCTCCGTCAGTACCAAGCGGAACCGCAGCAACTGCGCTAGCTTTCGTGCATACACAAGTAAGTATTGACTGTACGTTCTTGCTACTCGAAATGTTCTCTTGCACTGTGTGTTGTACGGTCTGTGATGGTTCTGCATGCATAGCGGAAAGTATGAGATAACTATGGTTACTGATCATTATCCCTACACCCGTGCAATTTTGTAATAATATCGCGCGAGCGTCGACGCTACGATACGGTAGATTTTGATATTGGAGAGAAGCAACGAGATCAGCGATACGACGATCAGCGTCACACCGGCTTTCTGAAGATGTGATCGCACAAATAAGGTTGATAGCGTGCACGAATCACTTAGCAAATAGTGCTGCATACGGCGCTTGCACATGGGTGTGCTCTCTGCGCTTGCGCATCATGCAGGAAATCTCGTTACTTCTTGCATATATTAGGCACTAGGGGTCAACGCTCGCGCGATATTAGTAAAATATTGCAAAGTTGTACAGAGCTCGACACGCGAACGCTTGAGCGGCAAGTTCGGGACTGCACACGTGGCGTCTAGCGATGAAGTCTGGTTTGAAATAGCCCAATCTAGTCGTGCATCACTCGTAGCTGCGCATGCTTAAATTTGGGTTCCAATACTACCTTGACTTGGGCGAGTCGTGTGTGTTTACATGTCTCTCCTGACTTCGTCTAAATCGCGCTGCATTCGTCCAAATAGATTAGGGTTACCTCAAGCCACGCATTATCAGTAAACGCCGTTTATGCAGTCTGAAATTGTACGGGGTCGTGGTCCTAGTCGTGCCCGTGAAGAGGCTTTTTGACCCCAGCCCTCAGCATCCCGAATGATGGAATGAATAAAGTTTCAAAGATAAATGCGGCGCTGCAGCGTTCTTGACAAGGGTGTTGAGCTCTATACGTGCGCGGGAGCGTTTTGTGGATGCCCAGGCACCCAGTCTGCAGTCTCCTGAATTCGCCGACATGATGTTGTGCGTGCGTCTAATATATGTGCAAAGTGGCCGCAAGTGCTCTCTTAGCGCAAATAAGGTCAGCATAGGCAACTGCCCCATAATTTGGTTAAGTTGTGCACTTTTTATTAAGAAAACCAGAGCATTAGCACAACACTAGCAGCAAAAAGGCATATTTTCTTGTGCCAGTCTTCGTCATTTGTAGCTCAGATGTTTTAACTGAAATCAATGCAGGATCTGCAATGGAAAGACAATAGATGGCTTGCAGGGGCATCACTGAAACCGCAGTGCCGTGTTGGAGTACCAGCATGGGGGGACACGGTGTTTGCAGTGTCACATTAATGTTATCAAAGCACCGCATGCAGGTCCGTTCTTTATTCATGCACAGAGGCGTTCTTGCCTCGTCATTATCACATTGAAGCAGGTTAACCGCAACCTGTTTGTCATCAAAGCTGCCATCGTGGAGTGCCAATATATTCAGAAGCTGCGTCCAGGACGTCACGTGCAAGCTATCTATAGGATTCAGTTTCTCCATGCATTTGCTCACCTTGAACAGGGCACCGTTTTATCATGAACATCTTTGTCACACCTGTCCATATTAAGACTGCTAACTGCTTAAGACAGATGTCTGGCAAGAGGATTCAGTTTCTCCATGCATTTGCTCACCTTGAATAGGGCACCGTTTTATCATGAACTTCTTTGACACCTGTCCATATTGGGACTGCTAACTGCTTAAGACATATGTCTGGCGAGTTTTCAAAAAGAATGCTTATGAGATAAACAGGCTTACGGAAAGTATTTACATTTTTGCAAGTGCATGCGTATGGCTAACAGGTAGTACATGGCAATAAATATTTACAGAAGAAAATTGGCAGCTACGTGACATTGAAGTTTGAAATTCAGTAGTTTACAACCACAACAGCAGCCAATAAATATAAGGCACTTCTATGACTCCAGTCTAAGGACTCGCATAACATTTACATTACTGCAGTCCACAAACCTCTGCCGTGCCATCACACTTATATAAACTGCTGTATTATTGGTTGAACTAGCATAGTGAGGTCTAGTTCCAGCCTGCCAAATCAATATAACATTATTTGTTTGGGCTGGTACAGCAGATGCTGTAGCAGGACGACTATTGCAACAACAGAAAATAGTTTGCAAGTGAAATTTTATTTATGCATATGAAGCACGTAGTGTCTCATTAATTTCACCTGTGTAGTCATGTCACTCAATACTGATGTTTTTTTTTTTGGGGGGGGGGGTTCAGTCATGGACATCGTAGGGCACCCTAATTTGTAACCTAAGTTGTGTGGCAAATTCTATACGACAAGACAAGGGCTTCAATAGGAATCATTGTTCATTAATGAGCTTTTGTCACGCTGGACATAATCCAACCACAAGACATCTGGAATGTTCATCCTCTGCAAGCATCATGTGCGTCTTATACCGGTGTCGCATGGGCACTTTTGATCGCGATCAGGGCTGATCTGGATTAGGCTCGATCCGGATAAGGAGCTGCTACACGGTCACATTTAATTGCGATCAAAAAGTATCACAATTCGTGCATCACGATTTGGCTGATGCCCATGCCAAACTTAACCTGGCTCAGGCTGCACCGCGTAGCAGCGACCAACTTGCTAATCGCGCTCAAGAAGTCCGATCCGGATCGGCCCCGATTGCAATCAAAAGTGCATGTGTCAGTGACAACTATATTAAATTGGCTGAACCATTTGCACGTTTGGTTATGGCATATGACTTCAAGTATTAACTGAGAATTATTTATTGTAAAAGGAAAGAGGTTGGAGAAGCATGTCGGTGAGGTTCCCAGTCCAGGGCTCCACAGGCCTCAGCAGCTGAGCCCGCCAAGCTTCGTTGAGGAGTGTTACTTGAGCCTCCTCTTCCTCGTCAGTGATCTGCTGGCCACGTTTGTTGGGAGCTAGGTTTCACTGTAGCAAAAAATGGATGCATTGACAGCTTTAGAATGTAGACTAAACTGTTGTGCCGCCCTGCAATAGGGCGCTTCGTGTTGAGATCATTGTCTCGTTACCAAGGAAGGGCAAAGTTCAAAGGGACACTGAAGAGAAACAATGAATCGGTTTAGATCGATAAACTGTGCTCCGAGAACTCTAATGTCGTTAATTTCGCCATCATAGGTTTACTAATAGAGGACAAAATCAAGTTCAAAGTTTCATTTTCAAATTTCGCACTGAAATCTCCCCGCGTGACGTCACGGATTTCAAAGTGTATTTATCGTATTTTGGCGCCATTGGCTCAACAAATTACAGCAAACTTGCTATGTTAAGTCCATGGCCCCCTCAGAGGACAATGTACTTCATTTTTACTGATTAGGAACTACATAGTAGGGTAGCCGCCGTCAAAAACGTGATGTCACAGCGAATGGTGCGGAAACTTCAAGGTGGCGTCGCCACCCACATTTTGTTTTCGCTTATTTTCTCGCTTACTAAGCGTCTTCTCACAGCAAGCTTGGTGTTTTTGGTATCGTGAAAGAGTACTTTACTAATATGAGAAAAATCGCTTTGCTCTTTAGTGTCCTCCCTTTAACGTCCCCAAAGCTGGGGGACCAGTTTTCTGGGAAGGGGGAAGAATTTCCCTGTAAATCTTTATAAGAATACATACCGTATTTACTGGATTGTAACGTGACGGGTGACTTTTCATTGCGTCCAGGAAGAAAAAATAGAATTTCGGTATTCGATTGCAACATGAGGGTTGACTTTAGTAGCAAAAATACGGAAAAAAAAAACTCGCGTTACATTCAGGAAAATATGGTAGGTTGGTGGATATGCCTCTTTGAGGAATGAGAGAAAGAAGATATGGATGGCCGCTAACAGTTTATCTACCTGCGCCTCACCCAAGACTGGCTCAGCAAACACAGTGGAAGCCCTAGCGCAAACCCTCACAAAACCAAAGAAGCCATGAGGCAGGGGTTTTACACCATCACGGACTCTCAAGTCTAAATGTTTGTATTAATAGCCAGTCTCCAGTAGGTTCACTCTCAGGCAGAAAATAAATCCACGCATTCCTTAAAGGGATTGACAACTACCCTAGGTGATGCAAAATTATACAAAGTCCATTAACTGGTGACTGAATCAAACATGCTGGTCGCCATTTACATAGAATAAATTCTAGTAAGGGTAACAAATGTTTAACAAAAGACCACTTGCTGATAATTTCCGGGGTTTTATGGCCAACAGTGCAACATGATCATGACTGATGCATGCCATCGTGGATAGCTCCATAGAATTTCGCTGCATGGGGTTCTTTAATGTGCACTGATAACACATAGTACACAGGCCTCTAGTGTTTAACCGCCGCAGTCGGGATCGGCACCGTGTCATACACAATGTAATTAAGTTTACTTATCTTCTGGTGGTTCGCACTGGAGTGGAAGACTGCGTAATTTGGTCTGCTTGCTGCCTAATTTTGTCCACACTTCCACCAAAAATATACTGTACATTACGTTTTTGTATTAGAAAGTGGTTACCAATAAGATTTATTCACAAGGAAATAAACATGTGCATGGATTAGAAACCTAATAGAACAAAAGATGAATTTTACCGGCTTTTTTTTTGGGGGGGGGGGGGGTGTTAGATGCAACATTAATGAGAAATAGACAATCAAGCCCAGGAGAGTATAGGGGATGTTATTTATAGTAATTATGATGCAAATGTGAAGAAAGTAAACTGGACGAAAAGATAACTTGTCACTGGCAGGGACCGAACCTGCAACCTTCGAATAACGCGTCCGATGCTCTATCAGTTCAGCTACGGCGGCAGTCATCCTCCCGTCCACTTTAACGGGTACTTGGGAGTGTTAATCACCCCTCTCGTAGTCATGATGGCGAGTGTGGAACACTCTTGTTCTGCCTGCTAGCGTTATGTAGCACGTGAGCTCTTTACGAGCTGGTAGCTGACCAAAAGTCCCTTGCATACTACCTGAAGGCATGGAGTCTGCCATAACGAGACGCTTGCCTAATA
The DNA here is from genome assembly GCF_013339695.2 of Rhipicephalus sanguineus. Taxonomy (NCBI): domain Eukaryota; kingdom Metazoa; phylum Arthropoda; class Arachnida; order Ixodida; family Ixodidae; genus Rhipicephalus; species Rhipicephalus sanguineus. The sequence goes on along the minus strand of NC_051177.1, from coordinate 219,485,640 downwards.
GAGCATCAAGCACCTAACGTTCGAGATCAGCTGTTTGTGAGGAAAATCATGAGGCATTTTTTTACTGCAAACAAGTGTCTAGAACAAAAACAAGTATAAAATTTTCATTTAACTAGAATTAAATGACATGAAGTTTTGCAAATCAGCCAATAATATTTTATTTCTTTCCCAGATTTGCTTTAACATTCATTCACTCTCTCGATGTGACATTTCCTTTTTATACAAGATATCTTGAACACCATTTATCCCAAAGAATCAGGCTGCTGAGTCAAGGAACCATGTACCTCACAGCAGCTGCTGTCTTTATATGGGATACACATTACATATAAAGGTTTTCTGCCCTCCCTATACTCGCATTTATGAAAGACCAGAGAAATATAGTACGCAATATTTGCAAAGTGTCGTGCTAGGCAAGCACACAATCACACGGCAACGAAACAAATAAAAGTCCAACTATTCTAGCCAGAGCAGACAACCGCTACAATACAGCAGACAACCGCTAGACTTCAACTCAGTTGAAGTCTAGCGGTTAGGGGGGGGAGGAGGGGGTAGTGATTCTTAATAATAAAAAAAAAAAACAGGAAGGGAAGAAAAATAACAGCCCCGCAACTGTCTATCTCTGGGGTGACACCTCAGCAGTAGTTCTCAGGCGGAAGATAAGGAGGGGTTAAAAGTATAATAGGAAAGAGTGGGGTGTCCGGTCAACAGAGTTCAGGGACGGGGCCACGACCGGCCAGGGGCACGGGTACATCACGGAAAGGCGAACCTTGGTCGGTGAGAGGTACACGGCTTGGCGGACGAGGCAACCATCACGGCATGACAATCGGCGAGAGGAAGACTAGGCATCGTGGACGACGCAACCGTTGCGCATGAATTCCACGGAGCAAATCACCTCTAGCGGTTGTCCTGTATCTTTCTCTGTAGTCCTTGTGTGTGTTCGCTAGTAATATGGAAGCATTCAATCAGTACCAACTAGCCCAGCTAAATGCATTAACGAGTTGCTATTTGTGGCACAACCATTGGTAGACAAGAAATCTTGGTAAAGCCATGTGGCTGGTACACAGAGCCCTTGCTAGATGCCTCGCCGATGTGGCTTTACCTCTCGCAAGCAACAATTAGGGCCCGCAGGGTTCATACAGGTTTCAAAGAAGAAAATTCAAGGGTATTCAAGGAATTTCAAGAGCCTGTCGCACGTTTTTCAAGGACTAAAAAACGGCATCCACATGATGATTTGAAGTGCGGCGCACTTTAGGGGCCCGGCTTGTCGTCCATCCATACATCTCGTGGCGTAGTCAGGCTCACAGTAAAGAGCTCAGTGAAGGCCATAACAAGGCTAGCAATGCTCAAAATCACGTTAAAATGAAAGAACCAGTTTTAAAATAATATAATTAACAGAAGTTACAAAGAAGTAATTGCTGTAATTAACTTAACACAGTAAAACATTTTGGAAACATGTGAGTGACTCCGGCGTTGCACAAGAGAGAGCGCCGCCGTCTCGCCAAGTGCGCGATGGCTCCTCCCACCGGCACCTACTCTGGCGGCCAATTAGCACGTGCTGTGTTGCAACCGCACCTGCACGGAACCTTTATAAACCACTCCTCACATTTCCACCTAAATTCTCCGTATGGATCCAGCTGTGCCAGAGTGCATCGAGCGTCAGCGAGCGCTGGCTCGCGCAAGACAGCGTCGACGCCAGACAAATTCTAAGGTGAAGGCTCACAAGCAGCCGCCACTTGACAAGAGCAACAACAGCCACTGCCTCTCCATGTGAACTCCCAGTGAGCAGCTGCAGAACGTAAGGGATGACAACAGAACCCCGGCATCGTTAAAGCTAGGACCGCTGCGGCTCGTTAGTGCAGGCAAGCCGATCCTAAACTCAAGGTAAAGCAAGCACAAGTGAAACTTCTACAGCACCAGACTAATTCAACCATGGTGCGTGAGAAGGTAGCTGCCGCGCAATGTCAAATGCGCCAGAATAACTCAACTACCTTTCCTGTGTGCAACAACACCAGCAACAATACAACCATACTATAACAGCATTTAATCGTCATTACACATTACCGCTCAGAACATAACATTAAAACCTCACGATACCATAATACCCACATTGCAACAACAACAATTGTTAGCATCAATAACAATAGGGGGTATGCACTTGACGTCATCCGCGAGGAGCGCTAGCGGTGGGGTTGCCATTTTGACGGTCCACGCACTCTCCGCACGTGCTGTGTCAGAGATCCGTACGGCACAAATGACTAGAGACCTCCGTAACACCTCCTGCACGCCTACGCACGGACGGCGTATACGAACAGACCTCCAAGATGGCACGGCGATGGTGTTGCCACCTTGCGGATCAAGGCTCAGTGCATGCTACCTATAACAGCGCAACGGGAATTGTTGGGTGCCTAGTGCTACGCACTTCCTCAGGTTTCACAATAGTGGACAGTGTGTCTACCAACCTGTAAAAGTCAGGAAATTTGGACACATCTCGAAATGTCAGGGACTAGTCATGGAATTTCTGAAAAACCTGGCCAGGTCATGGAAACTGACAGCAGTCTGTGTGACCGTCATGGAAATAATCTTTACCTTTTATCAGAGCTTGAAAAATCGCTCCTTTGGCTGCAGTGACAGTGAACACCTAAGCAGAAGCGTTAAAAAAAAAGAGACAGTGCATAACTGTTGCTTCTACAGATCACAGAGCATCTCTCAAATCCCAAGCACGACGTTACTCACGCCGATAAGTTTGTGCATCCTTGTCTTGGTCATAATCTCGGCTCAGCTTGAAAGCATGCTGGATAGGCTAGAAGTACCATCAGCAGAGGCTCACCAGGCCATGTCAAGCTTATTCAATGGCAATGAAACAGAAAATGTCCTCAGCTATACACTTATTGCTGGTAGCTCGGGTTTCAAGGGTAGCATGGCATAACTGCAGCTATACATCTCATTTCGGTTTCTTGAAATCGTATTATTAAATCTGTGATTATTTTTGAGCATCGTGTCTATCGAAGAGTACGTAAACGAAAGGAATGCACCGACCTCCATGATTCCTCCACGGAATTGAGGAAACTGTTGCCTCCTGATACGGCAATGGTGCTGCCCCACCGTCTGTTGCAGCATGACAAATTCCTCTGTGCCACCACAGAAAAAACACAAAAACACATATACCAGACACACAAACTGTGCTCATGTGTGGGTTGTGTGGTTGCACAGGGTTTTACTTTTTGTTAAGATGCACCAACTTGCCCAACAACAAGTTCATCTAAACTACAGAGGTCAGTCATACATGCAAGCGTGCTTGACCAGCACTGCAAAAGTGCGTTTGCAGGGGTGAGACAGCTGCGCATATTGCGCATTTTTGATACAATTCCGCTTTCCTGCGCCAAGCTGCTCCAAAAGCATGAAAATCGCAAAAATTGCGCCGAACTGCTCCAAAACAGCCTCGAAAGCCAGAATTTCTATGCCCACCTCAGCTTCGTTGGGAAAAAAGGCAGAGTTGACAACATGATTTTCCAATTTGCACCTATAGCAGCGACTGGGATACCAAGAAAATGAGACGTTCGCAAAACGCATAGACGCGCCCAACCGTGCTTCTATGCACCTTTCTAACGAGGGCTCCCATGATGCCGCCATAACCTCCTCTGAGTTGTTGTAAATATACATGGCGCCCCAAAAATGTTCTGCCGTGCCCCGAGCGTGCTGCTGCTTCTCGCTAGGCTGTGTCTTCTGGCGCTATGAAGTGGCATGTGTAGTGGGAATGGCTCTCAGTTTCTTCATTGTGCATAGCATGCTCCTCCGGTCACAATGCTGCTGCACGTCGACGCGCAATGCACGTCGACGCTGCTGCGTGTGGTCACCTACGCGCGCATTGGCTGTGGGAGTTTTGTACCGTTACGACCCATACCGTGCACGGGAGAGGCATCACCCTTGTTGCATCAACGCGGCGACAACTAGCTTCCTGCATACGGCGCGTCTCTGAGATGCTCTGGCGGTTTTTCACGCCGAAGCTGGCAGCGGACTGATGCGAAGCGCCTACGTGTAAGTGTGAAATATGCTTACAACGGCGCTATGCTCGCAGTACCGTACGCAATAGTCAGTGCGAGATAGCTTTATGAGATAGTAAATGCGGCGAGGTATCTTGGCGCCCGCGCCGCGCTCTCAAAGGCGGTTCCGCACGAGGGGGCAGCGAACGGCGGTAGCGTGCCTTTGTTCTCGCCTGTTCAAAGCGTGCAGTAGGTTTGACGCTACGCCAACTGCGCGGCCGAGCTGAAGGCGCTTATTGTGATGTCCTCCTTACAAACACTGACCTACAGGAAGCTCTGGAAAAGCTTGAAAAGCTAAATAAGCAGATCTACAAAAAAAATATCACAGTTTCGCCGCAAGGGCGAAGCAATGAATGCGATAGCAAGAAATCGAAATGTCACACGAAGAACCAGAAGCAGCTCGATACTTGCAGTGTGCTGCTGAAGCACAAAAAAGGATGCCCTAAATGAATGCACAGGCATGCACAGGGCAAGCGTGAACTGACAACTGTCACAGTTGTTACCCCTATGTGCTTGATCAACACGCTGCAAGTGTCGACAATGGAGAATCAGACGCTTCCTTGCTTGACCCTTAATTCTTGGCTCTTACCCACTACGGGGGATTGGCCATGAAACCGGCGGTTAATAAGTGGGGAAATTTAGAATTTAGACGCTCTTAGATATTTCTTCTTCTTTTAAACTGTGGCGCATGGAGTGACCCTCTGCGTCTCCTACCACAGGGGGCATCTGATGCAAGGTGCGCCCGGTGTCCTTTGTCTTTTTTTTTCCTTCCACATCCCATGTGGGTACAGAAAATGGCCACTTTGTCGTGCGCATCTCAAGGGCAGTATTCGAAATGAAAGAAAATTAGGAGCGCTGCGTCTGCAAGTGACGACAATCGAGAATCAGACACTCTTAGATATTTCTTTTTCTTTTAAACTGTGGCGCGTGGAGTTACCCCGTGCGTCTCCAGCCACACAGGGGCGTCTGATGCAAGGTGTTCCTAGAGTTACTGTATATGCTACCTTTAGGTAGCAGAGTTGCGCATCTGTCTTCCAACGCCGCTAGCAACCATGCATTGCAGAGAAGCTGCCGCTTGGGCCAATTTTTTATTTCTCGACGCCGCCGCTGCAGCGAACTGAATTAACACTAGCCATCGACAGCCAATGTTTATCGCCGGTCTTCGACACGCCAGGCAGGCTAACCGGCGACACGGTAGGCATGTCGCCTGCAAAAACGAAGTGCGACTTCACCGCATAGCTGTGGTTGCTAGCCGGACCTATGCACTACTCTGCTACCTAAAGGTAGCATATACAGTGACTCTAGGTGTTCCCGGTGTTCTTTTTTTTTTTTTTCTTCCTCATCACGAGTGGGTACAGAAAAGGCCACTTTGTCGTGCGTGACTCAGGGGCAGTTTTCAAATTGAAAGAAAATTAGGAGCGTTGCGTGATAGAAAACACGCTCACGCTCCTCCGAGATTTGCTTACCACCAGCGGTACATGGTGTATATAAATAGCTCGCCGTTATTTCGCCGGTGCATACGTGGCGTGTGGCTGTTGTCTAACGCAGCACGCTGGGGAGCGAGGGGTTGCTGGTTCAAATCCGCGGTCCGGTACTTCAGAACTTTTCTCTTCTGCTTTATTTTTCTTTGTGCCTTTTTTATATATACACATACATATACATATCCGGGACATGACGGCGTCGACAGACGGCGACTACAAAAATCAGCCAAGAGTGTCCATATAATAGCTATCGCAATAAAATCAGTTCCACCACTAGTGAAGCAATGAATGCGATAGCATCAAATTGTAATATTATACGAAGTAAGGCTGGCAGCTAACCAACACTTATGGATCCGATCTCGCGTAACTACAAAACGCTGGTGTAAGAGAATACGGCTGCTCAAAGGAGAGAAGCGCTGAGATCACAGCACTTAGAAGGGCATACGAGCCATTTGTGATGCCAGCCGAGATCGCGACCGCGCCCTTAAAGTCAAAGTCTACAGTTGCTGCTTGAGGGACACCCCCCCCCCCCTCGCGTTCCTTCGTGCTCCTTCAAGAGGGGCGGCGCATTTCCTCTCTGCATGAGTGGGAACGGTCGGCTCTTTACATCTCTGCCTCAGCCACGTTCGTCGCCCTCGCTCGCACGCTCTTACCTAAGGGTAAAACATGATGCGCGCAGGATGTTATCGATTTGGACTTTGTACGGAACATGACTGCGATGCCGACGGCAAAAACCTGTTCAGAATGTCCATATAATTGCTATCGAAATAAAAGCCAAAGCAGTAATCTGCTAAAAAAGGCCTACTGCTATGTAATTGCAATTCTTGTGCAATCACTTTTTTTTTTGCTTTTTTCACATCTTTATGATGTGAACCTAGTTTGCAGAACCTTTTTCATGCGTTTCTTGCCCGGGCTAGATAGGTCGTATAATATTTAAAGAGGTAGTATAGTTCATAACTGGCGATACATTCTCCAAAGGCTGCTTCTGTGTTACGTTTATCCTAGGCCAACTTAAATATGTACTTGTCCCCCCAAGTTGCTACAAATCTGTTTTTCAAGCTCCTGAGATGACAAAAAAATTCCGTTAACTGCTCCAAATCAGGGTTCTTCTGCTCCAAAATCGAAATTTTGCTGCTCAAAACTGCTCCCAAATCAATTTCAGCCGTCTCACCCCTGTGTTTGTGAAAGTTTGATTGCACAAGAGAGCTCTTAGTGACACTGTGGGTGTAACTATGGTAAATTTCTCATAAATAACTAATGCTCAACACTTCTTGGGCAAAAATTCCTTAGACAACGGACGAAACAGACAGACGGGCGCAAGAAGTGTTGATCATGGAGTACCACCTAGCTCGAACCCACACCTTGTTGAACTAATGCTGTTTGTGAAGATGGCACATTGCCTTTCATATTGAAATTCTTCCGTGGAGTGTACGATGAGGTGTCCAGAGGAGGTGGTGTTGCAGAAGTTGACATAACAGACAAGATGATCGACATGGTTTGAAGTGCCAGCATCGGATGGAAAGGAGACATGGAGAGGAAATTGAAGGAACAGTTGGACTTATCGGATGTTGAAAGAAAGAAGATAACTGGCTTTTGTGAACGAGATTGAATCATAAGAAGCTAAAGCTGATAGAAGACACACGACTTCAAGACTTTATGGTGCAGCAACAGCTTGAATCTTTGACAGTAAAACCATTGCCAATGCAAATAAACCAGATTTTCTGTTTGTAGATAGTTATTGTTTTTTTAAATATTTTGTTTATTGTAAAGGATGCTTTCAGCCAATGTAATAAAGTGGCATGGCTTGCAGTTTACGTGAGTGCTCCATCTTTTTTGAAACCACTCGAGGGTTTGTTTCCAGTGCACAGAGTTTTACAAGCAGACTTACCAGTCATGTAATTTGCTTAGAATCATCATGGAAAAGTCAGGTAATTTGGAAAGATTTGGTAGATACTCTGAGTGGAGCTGCATTTCTGTTTTTCTGTACTATGACAATGTTTCAAATACTGACTAAAGTTATCGCACTTATACAGTTAGAACTCAATTTAATGAAGTTGTGGCGACACACTGCGCACAAACCGATGCAGCCTCCACCTCGTCACTAGCTAGCCCAGCATGACACGGCTGCATGCTGCACTACGCCTCCGATAAGGGCCAGCGCCACCGCAGCATCATCGGAGGCTTGCGTCACCGACGGTGGCTATAAACCCAAGCTGCCCAGCTCGGAAGCTCCCATTCCTTCGCTACCCAACTGAGCGCAGCGTCAGTATGCTCGCCCCGCTCCTGCTACTACGCTAATAAACAGTCGTTACGTTTTATATTGGGATGCGTCCTTCCATCTACACGGCATCCCACAAAGTCATCACCACGTTCGAATTACTTAGTTAAATCGGGAAGGGGGTTTTTCAGTCCTTCGAAAACTTAAACTGAACAGACACACCCAAAATCTACCACAGCATTGTTTTTGCTGCTAACCACGCATCCTTGTGAGAAAAGTGTGTTCAGATTTACCGAACGTTGAGCCTCACGTATGTGGTCCAGGCAAGGGAGGCCAGGTAGACAGTCACATGAAATATGACATGCAGCCGAAATGCAAGGGAAGAACGAATGCAGCGATTTTCCGAGCAGGGCGAGCACGAAAGTTGCGAGATGATCAGGGTCATCTGTCGCATAAATCACGAATTAATGAAAGCACACAGTAGTGTTCCTGTGGGAGCGCTGACGGGAATAAACCACCGCCACCCGTAGTACCACCTGGTACGTAACAGCGAGACTGTTGAGTCCACTGTGCATGTGAGTGCATGTGAGTAACGTGTATCCTTGTCAAAATAAATCCAGGCTTGTGACTATAGGCAACAGGTGTTTTAACACCATAGCATTAGTGTCCACGCTTGAAGAAAACAGCCATCTGTGTAAAAAAAAAAGGCAGAAAATTAGTGCTTCTTTTTACTTATTAATTTCAGAAAAACTTTTTAAATCGGTTTTGGTTCCAAGTTAGTTTTGTTAGTTCGGATTGAAACAACACTGTACCTTACGAGTAGCTGCCGGCGTATACAAATTTCTTCTTTAGACTGGGAACTACTGAAAATTGGGTTTTGTTAGTTTGAGTTTTAACTGTATACTGTCACGTGGTCATGACGTAGACGAAGGCACCAGTCGGCGTGTCGAAGATGACACTCTTTATTTGGCCGAACTTGTGGCCGGGAAACGGAAAGTTAAACTATAGCATACACACTGTACACTGATAGCGGCAAACAGAGCATCGGCCGTCGATAAAACTCATCATGGCTGGGACGCGCTGTCTTTTACACATCATGCATTGAACTTTCCAGCCTTATCACTGGTGGTCGCGCAAGCTCTGGAATAATCTTGACTATTCACCTCATGTGCGCAATCTTGACAAATTGATCTACTACAGTCTGGAATGTTCCCAGACATTCTGGTGCGGTCCGCGCAAGACAGCGATTACACGTGCAACGGACAAGTTACAAAAACATAGCAAAAGAAGCGCGCGTGGCATTGCCCCCCTCTGAAAAAGCATCGTCCCGATGCTTGTGACAGAACATAGAAGGGGTAAAAACAAGTGCCTACGCAAATAAGTTACAATAGAAAAGCAAAAAGTAGAGCCCACAGGTTCACTAACGCGTAAAAAACGGCTTAAGGCGCATGACATGGATGACTTCAGGTCGTGCACGGCCTCGCTGGGAGTTCGTAATGCCGTCTGAGATGATCTCGTAGTCTAGAGCGCCGAGACGTCGAAGCACCTTGTATGGCCCGAAGTATCGCCGAAGAAGTTTTTCACTGAGTCCACGTCGGCGTATCGGAGTCCAGACCCAAATAGGGTCACCGGGCTGGTATTCCGCGTGGCGTCGCCAAAGATTATAGTGGGGCTCTTCGATTTTCGGACTTCTGGCAGTTCTCTGGCAGCCAGAGATAGCCAGAGGGTCAGCCAGCAAGTTCCGGTCGAGACAGGAAGCAGCGTCTTGGTCACGTGTGTGGGAAGCCCGAGACAACCCGAAGCTGCCCCAAGATTACAAAATCGAACGCTGGGACAGCCAGCGTAAACGTAAAGAAACGCTACCGCCGTGGCAACAAACGAAACTTTGCGCTGCGTGCGCGTTGGTTTTTCTGCATTGCCCGCTTGAAAATATGTGGCTAGGTTTGCTGAAGAGCTGAAGTGATATTCTCGAGCATACGGATTTGGGATACGATCACGTACGTTCGCAAAATCGTGCGCAACTCGCCCCGTCCGCGAACAAAACAGCCAGCTGGCGCACGGCGCCACGAAAGCGATGCAAGGTGAGCTACCGCGCCGCTAACGGCTTAACCAGCTCACGTCTGCTTAGTACGTGTAACAGTCGCTGCACAACACGACGCGAAAATCTCGCGAAAGTGATCGTGTCCCCAAAAGAGCTCGAGGATCTACCGCGTACTACGTCGCACACACGCTTGACCAGCTTGCGTTTTGTCATAACTCGAGACATGCGGCGGTATGGGTACCACGAGTGCGCGTTATATCTAAAATAAACTTCTGTGTGACGCGTCTTCGACTCGTTTTGGCAGATGTTGCCTGAGCCTCTTTTCCAGTCCTAAGTGGCAGTCCAAAAATCTCATGTACTAGCTCAGCTTTTATTTGAGCCGACGATGAAATAAGCAGCAAAATGATGTGTACATTTCTGAATTCATCTTCGTTTTTTCACATCGACGCGTCGTAGCATAACATAATACGAAGTACGCTCGCACGCCGTTCGCGACCAACGAGGATCACACAAAAAACAATGTCGCGATCGCTTTTATTCGATCAGTGCATTTTATCAACATCGAAGACCTAGCTAGCTGAAATAGTTAAGTTCTGACGGGGTTCACGCGCGCAAACATACGACGGAGCGAAATAGGTAGTTCGATCACAATCGTCTCAGCTAAATGCACATAAAGCACACACGACACCACAATCGAATACTACTATGAAAAAATAAACTCGAAGGGGGTCTCCATGCGTTCGTACGAACGTGTACATAACTTTTGGGACATGTGCACGACGCAGTTAGAATGGTTAGAACGCGACAGTTCGCCGTGTTGTTCACGGAAGGAAACTTCACGGGACACATAAGAAAAGCAATAAACATTAGCTCCAAATGCTCGCCGCCACTCGTAATCGCGCCATCTCGCACGGCGGGACGGCGCCGAGCGGCCCGAGCGTAAGGACAAGCAAAGGTGTAGTCCGCAAGCGCCCGCATTGCAATCCGTCGAGTCCTCACAAAGATGGCGGCGAGCGCGTATCGTCTCTTTTCGGCGTCTGCTAGCCCGAAACCTTCCAGAGAGCTTCCACGACTAAATTGTCCTGGAAGGTTCTGGCGACCCTTGGGCTCCCCGCGGGTCGCCAGAACCGTCCAACCCGAGAAAAACGAACGCCAACCGGAAGTGCGCCGCGGGGGGGTCGGAGCAACCCGAGAAAAACGAGCGCGCTCTGGCTGGCTCTGGCAGCCCGCGGGTAGCCAGAAGTGGAAAATCGAAGAGCCCCAGTGACGGCTGTCGATCATCTGCTGGTTCCTGATACGCAGGCGGGCGAGCTGTCGAGCTTCTTCGGCATGTTGCAAATGAGTGGCGACGTCGAGATTGTCTTCGTCGGTGGTAGCTGCGTGGTTTCTTGTATTGCCGTGTTGTATGCGAAGGTCACGTACGGAAAGATGGCATCCCACTTCTTGTGCTCGACGTCGACGTACATGGCCAGCATGTCGGTGATGGTCTTGTTTAGACGCTCTGTGAGGATGGCAGCTGTTTTCCGTGGGTCCGGGTGAACTCCAGACTTGCTAATCACGTGGCCCAAGAACAAGAGCTCCTCATACGCGACGCGGCACTTTTTTCTGGCTTCAGGGTGAGTCCAGAGGTTTTGATTGCTTGAATTACAGCCTCAAGGCGCTGCAGATGCTCGTCGAAGGTTGAGGCAAACCCAACGATGTCGTCCAAGTACACGAGGCAAGTTTGCCACTTCAAGCCTGCCAGTACTGTATCCAGAACGCGTTGGAAAGTCGCAGGCGACAAGCAAGGACCAAAGGGCATGACCTTGAACTCAAAGAGGCCGTCTGGTGCTATGAAGGCAGTCTTCATAGGGCAGCGTTCGTTTTGGCAACAGGGAAGCAACCCTTCCTCTTTATTTGACCAAGGGGTCGTCACCGACGCTGCTCGGCAGAAATTGGATTTGCGCACTAGGTGTTCGGCTGCCAGAAGGCCAGGAAGCAGCCCTACATGCCGTAGAAGACATCCCGAGCCTTCCAACAGATTTCCAGTCACTGTTCCAGCTAGGGGTGGGCACATTCGCCGGTACGATTGCTGGCATCCATGTACCCGAGGGAGTCTGGCCTCGGTTTTTCAAGCCTCGCCCACTGCCGTTCGCACTGAAGGACGGGGTCACCCAGGAGCTGCAACGGTTGCAGCGAGAAGGCATCCTGGTACCAGTCAAGACTGCGGAGTAGTGTCAGAATCTGTGGGGATTTCAAGGTTATGATCAACCCCGTCGCTACCGTTGAAAAGTACCCACTGCCTCGGATTGAAGATCTCTGGTCGGCATTGGTTCCCCCGTACCACCCTGCTTCAAATGGTGCAGCTGAGCGGGTGGTGCAAACTATTAAGGTCAAACTTAAGAAGAGCCAGGCTCGGAATTTCCGTACGCAAGTTGCCCACATGCTTTTCCAATACCGGAATACACCCCATGATGTCACCGGCCGTGCCCCCTGTGAGCTCCTGCTGGGACGGATGGTGAAGACACCGTTCGACATTTTGCATCCAGACCTCCGGTCCACGGCGCTGCTCAAGCAGCTGAAGCAGAATCTGGCTGCTGACAAAGGGTGCCGTCCTGGATTGTTGCCTGAGCCTGGAGTGCCAATATTCGCCAGGAATTTCCGTTCTGGCCCACCTTAGTCTGCTGGACAAGGGTTCTTGCCTGCAAGCTCCTCCTCTCTGCTCGTACGTATGCAGGATGGAACCACATGGCACCGGCATGCTGACCATGTGAGGGCTAACCGCGGGACCCGGCTTGCATCCACAGCAGCACCAGCTGCAGCCAGTGAGACGACAACCACTACGCAAGGGACAGGCGCCTCCAGTTGTGCGCCACTAGTTGGGCCACCGCCAAGTTCACGGCCATTTCTGTCAACCACGGCAGAGCCTCAGGATGAATCAAGCACGGCTCAGGCAGCACCTGGTGCTGCCGCACCTAGTCCCTTGTTGTGTCGTGCGACCCCTGGTGACATGCTGAGACACCAGTGCTGTTGTGCTCTCTATTCATGCTACTGGTGGGAGCTGGGTCTCTGCCATGCCTCTTTGCTACCACCAATCCGGTGTGGTCATGCCGGTCATGTGACCCGTGCCTCGATGACCAATGGCCTTTCTTCTCCCTCCTTAAAACCGCCTGCAATAAACGCGGGAGAGCAGTCTCCAGTCAGTCTCGCCGAAGCTTGGTCCCTGCGTCGTCACTCCACGCGCCCTCCCGTCGTTCGGCCTCTCCGTCGGCCCGCGCGGGTTACGCCGCGCTCCTGCCCTACACAACACATGGCGACGAGGTACTGAACCCGGTTCGACAGGCGACGCCAGGAAGAGCACGACGTACGTGACACTATGCTACTGGTCACATTTTTCTGCTGCGCGTCGGTGCTTTGTTCTTCCTGCTTGCTACATTGGCGTCGGCCTGCAATTCCTTTGTTCCTGCTCCGGCTACCGAACGACGCCACCTTCCTGCTCGAGCCTACGCCTACCTCCTGCACACATGGCGGCCCTTTTTGCGAAGCTCCCTCCATTCCTCGACGTGCCCGGCAGGCCTCCCATTCCTTGGCATATATGGCACAAGATTTTCCAGGTTCACCTGAAGGCGGCCGGCGGAAGCGGCTGGGAGGACGAAAGACGTGCGTCAGCGCTCCTCTGTGCGCTCGGCATCGAGGGCCAACGCAAATACTTCGCCGCGCAAGAGCAGCTTGAAACGGAAGGCGCAGTTACGGCGTCTGGTTCGGGCACGGTGCCGAAGACAGAAGCGGCGATGGCAACGACGTACGACACGGTGCTCCAGTTTTTAGACGGGCTTTTCGCCGAGACAACAAACGTGCTAGCCGAGCGGCACCTGTTAACGAGCCGCAAACAACTGCCCGGCGAAACGTTTCTCGACTTCGTCACCGCGCTGAAAGAAAAGGCCCTGTCATGCAAGTTCGGCGCCACTTACGACGACAGAGTACGGGACCAAGTAATTCACGGGGTCGCCAACGCACATGTACGGGCCAAACTACTGTCGTACGGGGAAGCCCTTACGCTGCAGAAAGCTGAAGAAGTTGGACGCGACTTGGAGGCGCTCAACAAAGCCAACGCGGCGTTCGGAGAAAATGAGCGGCTACTCGGCTCGCATTCCAGTTACGGCGGCAGCATCCAGTGCGTCGCAGCAGCTCAAAATGGCAGGTCGGCTGCTTCGCTAGCCCCGCATGTGACTCAACATGGCGGCGGCTTCCCCCCCAAGTCGGGCAGCCGCATCCAAGATGGTTGCGCGGGCTCGACGGCGGGTGTACAAGACTGCGTTCGCTGCCAGCAAGTGCAACAGCTTGCGCCCAAGCCTCAAGTCGGCCCCTGTTTTCGTTGCGGCAAGTTAGGGCATTTGGCGACTTACAGAAATTGTCCGGCCAAAAAGAAAATTTGCCAATTCTGCCGTATCAAAGGGCATTTCGCGGCAGTCTGCCGTAAACGGCAAGCGTCGGTGCAGGAAGTTGCCCCCGCCCAAGACTCTGACTCCGGCACTGCCACAGTCCTGTCCGTGCAAGCTTCGCCGTCTAGCCCAAGGGACTTGCGCATCCCTGTTGTCGTCGGAGGACATAGCCACATGTCATTGCTAGTGGACACCGGAGCGACGGCATCATTGATGACGAAGAGGGACTTCAACGCGCTTTTCGCTTCGAAGCATCGCCTGCTGCCAGCGTCAATTCGCTTGAAAAAATTTTCGAAGCATCGCATACCGGTCCTGGGCTATTTCCGCACAGACTTGCAGCATCATGGCAAGCGGGCCTTTGTCAGCTTCTACGTGACAGCACACGGCACTTCACTGCTGGGACTCGATGCCATCCAGCAGTTGGGACTCCTGATCGACGGCGCAACGTTGACGTGTCGTCCGGCTACACCAGTTTCATCGCAGCTTCCTGCAGGTGTACCTCCGGGGTTCGAGCACCTGCATAGCGGAGCCCTGGGACGTGTCAAGGACTACGTCCACCGGGCCAAGAGGCGGCAGCACATCGTGCCACTGTCTGCCAAGCTGTGTCGGCTGCCTCTGGCGCTACGGCAGCAGGACGCCATCGAGCTGCGACGACTCCAGGACGACGACGGCCGCGGTCGGCGGCTGCATTCAAGATTGTGCATCAGCAACCAGGTGTTCCCTGCGCAGGCCATTCGCGGTGGCCCTGCTGTCCCGTGCGACTTTACATCTGCGGAAGCGCAGCTTCAATTGCCTGCGACCCAGTATCACCCGTTGCGACTTCTGGAGGAAAGTCCTGGATATTCCTCCTCACCTGCAATAAATGCAAAGAATTCCAACACGGGGGAGGGAAGTAATGCGACTGGGTCTTCAGAATCGGCTCACGGCAGCCGCAATCCACCAAGTTCTTGGAGAGATGGGGACATGTCTTCGAAGTCGGCTCCCGACAGCCGCCACACGCAAAGTCTTCCTGGGGGGCCTGGGTCACGTCGCCCACAGCGGACGCGTAAGCGCCAGCCTACTGCTCTAGTGCGCGTGTGTGAATGTTCATTGAACAGTGCAAGCTGGCACTTGTGTTAGGTGTCGGTGAGATGAATTTTCTGTAACCTAGGTTGTGTGTGTGTGTTCTCCTAGACTGAACTTCTGCGTATTGCAGGTACCTCATTTAGAATTGTATAAGGATGCAATTCTTCCAATCCGGCGTGGTCATGCCGGTCATGTGACCCGTGCCTCGATGACCAATGGCCTTTCTTCTCCCTCCTTAAAACCGCCTGCAATAAACGCGGGAGAGCAGTCTCCAGTCAGTCTTGCCGAAGCTTGGTCCCTGCGTCGTCACTCCACGCGCCCTCCCGTCGTTCGGCCTCTCCGTCGGCCCGCGCGGGTTACGCCGCGCTCCTGCCCTACACAACATCCCTCAACACCTGTACCCAGGCGGAGCACTCAACGACGAAGGGCAACAGACCGCTTTTCGCCTAAGCTAACGTCGAACAGGCTGGGACTTTTTTTTTTTTTTTTTTTTTGTGCAATAACTGGGGGTGAAGGATGTAACGAGCGTGTGGCGCCCTGCCTAGCTTAGTTTCGTTACCTCGCCAGGTTCGGCGGGCAACCTTGGTGGCGTGTGGATAATAAACACTGACGAGCACGCCTCGGCAGTCGGTAGCTGTTACCCCGCCATGCGTTTGGGTCGTCCTTGCTAGAGCACGGGTGCCTCGGCGCCCCCTCGTCCACGGTCCCGGGGCAGATCGTGACATTGTGCTTTTTCTGTGGATAGTGTGATCGACTTGGATCTTAGGTCGATGAGTGCACCATGAAGGCTTAACCATTTCGGCCCTGGCGGTGTCAATTGACACCACCACACAACATTTCCCTAGCACCTTGGAAATGAAACCAAAACTGATCATTCTTGGGGGAATACTTCAATGATGCCCACTGCGATTGACACCAAAATTGCGACATCCTTGCTGAGCTGGGAGCCGCAAAGACGACGAAGCTTGAGCGAAGTCATGGGTGACGCCGAGGCGGGTAAGCGTCATTTTCGGGTCGACGTATCGAAGCTGTTTCAATGAGTATCACACTGAAAAATCAGACATCGTTCACATTTTGTGTACTCTAGTGAGTAGCAGGAAAAAAGAATCCATTTTTCTCTAACGACCGCTGACCCCTGATGACCTAATTTGATGTCATGTCTGTAAATCCATTATTACTTGCACGACTGGCTCAATTTTTCGTTTGTAGTCTATTGAGGTCCTAATTATTAGTAAAACACGCACAAAAAAAGTATCCGAACAAAAGAAAATGTCCAGGGCTGAAAAGGTTAAGAAGTCCATACCAAGGATGACATCTCTCGAGCAACGCTGCAGGACTACGAAGTTCGTGGGATAAATCCGGTTGTTAATCGTGAGTCTCGCTGTGCAGATTCCCTCCGGTGTTACTAGATGACCTCCAGCTGTCCAGATATCGGGGCCTTCCCAGGCTGTCCTAACTTTCTTCAGCTTCGTGGTGAATGGTCCACTGATGACACAATATGTAGTCGGCTCCGGTGTCGACGAGAGCTGTGACACTGTGGCCGTCGATAAGAACGTCGAGGTTGCTAGTTCGTTGTCTTGCGTTGCAGTTAGGTCGTGGCGTCGGGTCACGGCTACGTCACCTTGTTCCGCTGCTTCCCCGTTGAATCGTCAGGTCTTCTTCTCCGTTCAGCTTGAGGCATATTATTTAGATATCGTCGCGGCGGCGGAGGATCTTTGGTATTTCTTTGGCTGACCATACACTGGTCCAAGTCGGGGCCGGTCACCTAGGCCTTTTCCGGAAAACTAAGGGCAGCAACCACACCTCCATCGGTTGCTGCCCTTAGTTTTCCGGAAAAGGCCTAGGTGACCGGCCCCGACTTGGACCAGTGTATGGTCAGCGTTGGGGAGAGACGTAGCGGCCTGGCGACGGCAAACGGGAAGGTTGTCGGGGTGTCCACTGCGCTCCTGCGAGGTAGTCGGCGATGGTCGTTCACCCCGCTGTAAAAGCGGCACGTCAATGGTGAACCCACGCAGCCCCATCTGTCGGTACTGGCAGCGGCGGTAGGTGTGGCCAGCTTCTCCGCAATAGTAGCAGAGTGGGCGGTGGTCGGGGGCGCGCCAAACGTTGGTCTTCCTCGGCGTGTACCGCTGGCGGCGGAACTGCTGCGGCGGCGCGGCGTCTTGACGTACGCAAGGAGGGTGGGCTTTGCGTCGGATTGCAGCAGCATAGCTCGTGGCTTGCGGCTGAGGCAGTGGCAGTTCAAGGTTGCCCAACGACTGCTGGATTTCTGTTCGAATGACATCTGCGATCGAGTCCACTTGAGGCTGTGGTGAGGGTAACAGCTTGCGCAGTTCCTCCCGCATGATCGCTCGGATCGTTTCGCGCAGGTCGTCGTAGCAGAGGGCATGGACAGCTGGGCTGTCTTCAGTCGAACGGCGATTGTACTGGCGGGTTCGCATTTCCAGCGTCTTCTCGATGGTCGTTGCTTCGGAGACAAATTCTTGAGCTGTCAAGGGGGGGTTCCGCATCAACCCGGCAAAGAGCTCTTGTTTTACTCCTCGCATGAGGTAATGGACCTTTTCCTTGGTCATGGCAGGGTCAGCGTGGCGGAATAGACAGGTCATTTGCTCCGCAAGGACGGTTACACTCTCGTTTGGGAGTTGCATCCGTGTCTCCAGCAAGGCTGCGGCCCTTTCCTTTCGGACGACGCTTGTGAAAGTTTCCAAGAAAGCGCTGCAAAAGATGTCCCAGGTTCGAAGAGTGGATTCCCGATTCTCGATCGTTAGTGTACTACATGCACCACTCGCTTGACAGGAAAAAAAGCAGCATAAATGCAGGACACGATGAACCGATGGGTGAGGCGTGAAATGAAGAATAGGACAAGGCATGAACAAACAGAACACATGCAAACTCGCACGGCGTATTGTTTCTGTAATGGAAAGTTTGCCGAAGCGACATTAATCTACCACAGAAAGCAGGTCGCACTGTGGACTTTAGACTGCACTGGTCCCGAAATTCAAGGGTTTTTAAGGGCAGAATACAATTCCAGGACCTTCAAGGGCCTTGAAAACATGCTTTTAAAATTCAAGGGTTTTCAAGGGCCTGTACAAACCCTGAGGGGGTGTTCCAATAAATGATTTTTAAAATACGAGCTCATCGGTGACACTGAGGGTGTTATAGAAGCTTTGAGAGCAGACTCATCAGCTAACGAAGGGGGAGGGGCAAGAGTGTCCTCCCCCCACCGTATTGGGTCAAGCAGGGACAAGGAGGATACGTCCCCGTGGTTGACATATCGTAGCAGCCCCAATTACTATCTGCATTTGTCCTGGAGAGGTGTACTACATTACTGAAATGAACTGTGCATAAAAGCACTTCCAAAATTTGGTTACAAGAATGACAAAATTATTTTTTTTGCCTCCCTCTTCCCTCAGGGCAAATAGGGAACCAATGCCTACGTTCGAGAGGTAGTTTTGCCATAAATAATGCAGACGTTTCTCTCTTCAGAAACGTCAAACAATGGTCATCTGCTTACTGTTTTGTTTTATCCAATGTTCATGTGAGGTAGCATGTAGTACACTGCACCCATGCTGTTTCCAACAATTTGTGCCTCAGCAGGTCACTTGTCTTGTACTGAGTGCACAACAATGGTACTTACAGATGCATATCATTTCCAAAACCACTGGTGGGCTTGCCATTGCAAGCTTTGCATCTCTTACATGTCTCATGAGCAGAGCTCGAGAGCATTGTCAAGCAAAACCTAGCTAGGTGTTTGCTTGACAATGCGTTACCTAGATTTCACTACAGTAAAACCATGATAACTCAAACTCTGTTATGTCAAAATCCTGCTTAATGAAGAATTTCTGTGGTCACATATTTTCTAACATAGATTTCACAGGAAAGTTCGAAGTAGCGACTTCACCATCCCGGCTAATTTAAAGATTTTAGGTGCTGTGTGGCAATGCCCAAACATGATTTCGCTGAAAATCTGGGGAAATGACTGCTTTGGAGCCACAAGGCAATGGCACATAGTGATGCCCATTGATAGGTGAAGCACCCCAGTCTCACTGCTGCCAGCGGGGGAAAAAAAAATGTAACAGTTGATGGTATGCCTTGCAGTCAGCTGACATGCACACCTGTGGAGATGTGCTTTATTGCAACATGGCAGTCACACATGGGCAGTATGTCACGTGCTACTTGTGGAATCACCATGTCATAATGCAACTATATTTGCATACCTGCCAACTCTCCTGATTTGCCTGCGAGGCTCCAAAATTCCTTTGAACCCTCTCGATTGTATGGGCAAGACCATACATGCTCCGAAAAACGGACTAAACCCACCGTGAGAACAAGGTAGTGATAACTACAGACTTTTGTTCCTTGCGTTCCTATTGCCCCATACTGATATATGAGCATGAATTTGAGTTGAAGTAAGGCTTTTAGAGTGTTTTATAGTGCCTATGAATGCTTATTTTTGGAATTTGTGCCTAAATGCCTATAAATGCTTATTTTTGGAATTTGTGCCTAAATGCCTATAAATGCTTATTTTCAAAACCGGCACCTATAGGAACACTATTTAACCTCAAAATTCGCTTTCAATCACAGTTTGAGAGCGTTATTCATGTTACAGGGCAACATTGACTGTATGAAACTCTATGGGATTCAACCTAGTCCTCTAGTTCCGGAAAACAACCGCTAGCGGCAATGAAATAGGACGCACCGGCCACTATATGCTGCCACGCTGACATGACTCAAACGAATGGCGAATGGGGAACTGTGGAGAGCCGTCAGGGGGAAGGAGAGTCAAGAGCAAAAGAAAGAAAAATGTGATGTGCATGCAGCTTTTCTTTTGTCTGTAATCTACTTCTTCAGGTGTTCACCGACAGGGGCGAAACTGACCCTATGTGATCAGACCCGGCACACACGATGCATCCTTCCCTTTTGGTCTCTTAGCGGTCTGGCTATCTGCTCCTGTGCTGTCCTTCTCAGCCATGTCGAGAAGAAAGAGACCCTGGAGTGTGTTGATCCGACAGTAGACTCTTCACTCACGATACTACAGAATAAGAGCAGCGACAGTGTTCTGTGAACTGTGTGGGAAAAAGGACAATTGCACGGCTATGTTCAACTGCCTGTGCCTTTGTGCCATCATAAACAATACTATTTTAACAGCGAAGCTGTTGGAGCTCGCCATAGTTTGCCTGGTGTTGCAATAAATTATCATTATCATGCTGGCGCGCGCTCTCTCTTGGTCATCTTCTTCATCTCCCCTAACATGTGCACCAGTCATCATGCCGGCACGCACTCTCTTCGTCGTCTTCTTCATCTCCCCTAACACGTAAGCCCAGTGGGCTCTCTCCTGCTGCGGCGAATTCTCCTCTGTGGGATGCAGAAACACGGATGGCCGAGCGAATGTGTACAGAGACGGAAATAAAGAGACAGAAAGAAAGAGAAAAACGGACACAGAAAGGAAAAAAGAAAAGAAATAAAAAGATAGAAAGACAGAGAAGGAAAGAGAGAAATAGAAGTGAGAAATACAGAGAGAGAGAGAGTGAAAAATCATGTAGCACTAGTCACATGATATCTTCCCACCAAAACTACGTGACATGTTCCCGGCAAAATCGCATAGCACTAGTCACGCGACATGTTCGTGCTAAACCCATGTCGTTTAAGCGAAGAAGGGACATAGGCTTGGGAGGGCATCTTCTTCTTCCTCGGGAGTACTCGCTCTGCTGTTGCTTCCAGCCTTGCACCACTAGTGCAGGCTAGCTTCACTACTACCCCAATTTTTCGCACCACCAGTGTGCAGCTGCCCCAATTTTTGCTTTGCTGTTGTAGATGGTTGCAAACTTTTTTTTTACATTATTTGCATTTATGTAAAAATTTATTGTGCCTACACTTACGCCTTTCTCTCTCTTTCTGACTTGCTATCTCTTTTTTTGTGTCTGTATCTACATCTTTCTCTCTGTCTATTTCTTTCTCAGTCTTTCTAACTCTTTGTCTTTATTCCCTTTCTGTCTCTCTATTGCTTTTTATATCTCTTTCTCTGTACCCTTTCTCTTGCCCATCAGAGTTATTTCATCCCACGCCAGACAAATCGATGCACATGTTCTGAGAGCAAAGCAGAAGGTGAAGAGGACGAAAAGAGCGTGTGCCGGTTCATGATAAGTTTTCTGTTCGATTTGCAGAGACTATGGTCAGCTCAAACAGCTCTACTGTTAAAAAGCTCGAAGCTCAGACCTACACCATACATCATAGCCGGGTGGGCACAGATGCCCACTTGGTTATTCCCAATGCCAATGAATTTGCCCATGCCCGCGATGCGAACTGTTCCACCGTGACAGGCAATCGACCTCTAATTTGGGAGAAGGCATCCGGCAGCTTGATCCACTCCTCGCTTTAATGAAATATGTAAACACTATCAATTGGCCAGGTGTACATTTTTGCTGTCGCACCCTGAACTCTTGAGGGCCCAGTCAATCTCCCTAAGAATGCTGCAAACGGGTTCTTATCTGTTGCCTTTAGTCTACAGTAAATTTATTGATGGCTTAAAGCCGCAAAGCCCTTAATGTGACAACAGACGATGAACGTTACCTCACGTGCTCTGGCGATGCATAGCGCTGCACGATGGCGAGCCTCTCAGCAGAGATTATGCCCGGAGGATGGCAATCATCAGCTCAGACCAGGAGATCCAAATACGGGCTGTCCAGGAGAGGCTCGCCCTTCCAGTTTCCACGTGGGTGCGGCCCGCAGCTGGTCCTCCCTCTCAAGGGTAATCGGCTCCTCTGGACAATTTATGAAAAAGTTCATTGACTGACTGATCGATTGTCCTGTGCAGTTTTAGTGTCACTGCTTTTTACTTTCAGTGTCTTTTTCTGTCAATATTTCATAAAGAAGGGAGGAACCTTTTACCTGGGATAGCCTGAACCTTTGTGTGTGGCAGCTCCATTATGTTATTTATGTTGTGTGTCGTGATTATGTTTTCATTTTATGTCACAGTACAACAGAAACAATCTACATTTCACCTGCTTTTGCTTGCTTCTTACCATTCAAAACGAACTGCAGGGGCTATGTACACGGATTAAACAGGTCGAAGACAGCCTACAGATCCTCAAAGAAAATGAAAAAGCTATCTCACAGCTGACGAAAACAGTACGGGAACTGGGCGCAACTGTTCAAAAACAGGAAAGGCTTGTTAGCTTCGAAGATAGGAGCCGAAGGAACAACTTAATGGTATTTGGCCTACCAGAGGAACCGAATGAAACACCACAAGACCTGCGCAGTAAAGTGCTAAATGATGTAATGGAAAAGAAGCTGCATGTTACACTAAACACTGTCGAACGCTTGCACACAATAGGAAAAAAGCAGACCACGAGGCCTCGCCCTGTTGTTCTAAGATTATATGATTACAGGGAAAACGTGCAGCTCTACAAAAATTGTAAGAATCTGAAAGGAACTGGTATTTCAGTCTCAGATAATTTTTCCAAGGAAACCTTGGCTAAACCACGGCCAGGCTAGACCGCACGCACGCGCTTCTTTCCTTACGGCCTTCTCACCCGTCGCGAAAGCAATGGGAGAGTTTCTTAGTATGTTTCGCCGCCCGTCGGCAGTAGGGGCGCTGCGACCCTGACCATGCATCTGCTGCGCCTAACCTAACCTAACCTAACCTAACCTAGCTCGATGTGAAACCGCGGAATGGGGGTTCTCGACGGAGAAAGGGGAGGGGGATTATTCAAGAAGTCAGGGGTAGAGGAAGGATCGCCTCCTTTAAAAAAAAACTAATGTTATCAGACGGCTCTCCGCATAATGTCGGTATGCATGTGCTCATGGATAATACAAGCTTAAACTCAGTAAAACTGCGGAAGAATCGGCTAACGAGGCATAATGCAGGAGGGTAGCGAATTGGGTGAGTTGGAAATTGCTCATGATGGTTAGCGCAAACGCAACACGGACGAAAAGAAGAAAAAACGACAACACAAGCGCTATCTAACAACTGAATGTTTATTGGAAAAATCACAAATATATATGTATAAGAAAGAGAAAAAACAACAAACCCGCACATGCGCCAAAGATAATTGACAGATAAAAACGTGTATGATAACAAAACTACGCCCTTTCTAGGAAAGACACTTCCTCATCAATCAAAGCGATAGAAGGGCAGCTCACGCAGTTCTCTTTCTTAGACATATATATTTGCGATTTTTCCAATAAACATTCAGTTGTTAGATAGCGCTCAACTGTGTCGTCGTTTTTTCTTCTTTTTGTCCGTGTTGCGTTTGCGCTAACCATCATGAGGCATAATGCAGGAGGCATGAAGCACTGGCAACGATCAGAGAGAGAGATAAATAACGCTGCACCTGTTCTGCAAGCAGAGAGCACCAAATACCTTTGGCCCTTGGTCTCGTTGGACAATGAGGCCGCAATTGAGAGAGCTCGCCTTGCCTTTGCTAGCTATTTTCTATTTCTTTATTTTTCCAAATACATTTGGAGTGGTTTTCAGGGCTAAAAGCTGCGGTCTGCAGCTTGACAGCTCTTTGAAGCACGTACGTGAGTCGTATCTCTAATGGTTGAAAATAACTGCGTATAGGGAGAAAGAAAGTAAAAAAAGCAAGAGAGGACTCTTGCTGCTGAATAACCCCTTCGGACGGCACGCCCCGAGAGTGGCACGTGGTGTTAACACCACCTGGAAACATTAATTCCAGGGACCCCGAGCTCTTTTGCGGTCCTTTTGTTAGCGTCGGGATGGCTGGGCCGTAAAATAAGACACAATAGAAAACGCAACGCACGACACACAGTTAAAAGGGAAAAAGAAGTTTACATTTAATTATCAACAACTTGGTTACAACGCAAAACTCATAACACAAAGTCGCATACGCATATTCGCTCAAATCGCACTGCTAACAACGCACAACCGCTCTAATCGCACCGCTAAAACGCACAACCGCTCAAATCGCTCGCACTTTTCAGACTCTCCTTGTCGCTTATTATTATTACAGACCTCGGATTTGACTCTTGCACTGTGCTACTGACGACCAACAACAGGCAGCATCAGCTGTACAAGCTACTGCGAGCACACGACAGGAACGAACTACACAACCCGAGGCCTGAGTTTCTAGCTCTTTTGGACAAGATAGTGGTCATTTTCGATAAGGCCTCTGAACACGTGCCACGCAGGAATGTGCTAGGAGTTTTGGAAACAGCAGTCCAGCCCTACTTGCAACGCGCTCCCATTTTAAGTTGCCCTGAAGGCGTTGACGACAGCCACTCGCGATGATCCGCAGATCTCATAGCCGAAAAATTCCTAAGAATTCTCCTCGTCAATCACACAAACCAACTGACTGATGCGAATGACAAGCCTTCCACCTACGCACACAAGCCGAGTAGGAAGCATTTTAGGTTGTGAACGAGACATTTGTGAAGTCCGGCAAAGTTTTCACTTGAAAGCGTTCAACTATTTGCGAGTGCTTACGAGCAATAAATATTTATTTCCAGACCTCAGAATGTCTACACGTTTGATGGCGGAGCGCTGTACTCCCGGCTCTTGCATTTATACATTTTTTGATAAGCTTAAGCTCGATGCACATTGCGCATATAAGAAGTCAGAATAAACCATTTGTGCGTCTTCAACGATTAGGCAACTTGTTTTTCAACTCGTGGTGAGTGAAGAAGCGCGCCTGAACTCATGTGCCGGTGTTGCGCGCGCTGCACGGAGCGGCGGAGGAGGGTCAGGGTCACAGTGCCCCCCTCAAAGCAGCGGCGAGAGGCATGTACTACACCCGATGCGAAGGCCGTAAGAAGTGAGCGCGCGCGTGCGGTCTAGCCCAACCGTGGCTAAACGTAAGCTGCTTTGGAACTCCGCGCTGCGAAGAAAAGGGAGAAGGAACAGCGCGTGCGTCTTGACTACGACAAAATATACATTAATAATGAAGCGTTTTCTTGGGACTCCACAAAAAACCGCCGAGTCAAGGTTAAACGTAGCCCACACCCGTCGGCGCAAAGAGGCCATGATTGAAGGTGTGCGCCTAACAAAAGAGACAGCTTCCGTCTCGTCAATTTAAATGCTAGAAGCCTGGTAAATAAAACTGGCGACCTGGAATACACCCTAGCCAATTATGACCCACACATTGTCACAGTTGTGGCTAAATCCTGATATTCGATACAATGAGTTAGCACACCTGGTTATAAGATAATGCGGAATGATAGTGAATCCCGAGGAGGTGGCGTTGCCATAGTTAGAGATTATGTTGAATGCATCCGTTTGCAAGGAATCCAAAACCACGAGAGTGTATGGTGCAACGTCAGGATTGGCAATGCCTTTGTTCTCCTCGGGGCTATCTACAGAGCGCCTAATAAATCGGCTTCATACTTGCAATATATAAAAAGTTATTTAGATCAACACAAGCCGCGACATGGTTGTATTATTCTTTCGGGAGACTTCAACTTACCAGGTATTGACTGGGATTCTTTTACTGTAGGTTCACAAGAGGGCCCAGAGTGTGACGCTCTCATTGATATAGCTTTTGCGCATGACTTAAAGGGACCCTCTAACACTTTTCCTGACCTCATTGTTTTACAGTTTTTACTTTCGGGTTGCGTAGACTGGAGGCTGAAGAGATTAGTGCAGCAAGAACGGCAGCGGTAGGGGCACGCAGTCCGAAGCTATTCAGCCTAGAACACTCAAAATACAATAAAATGGAGGCCTACCCTCAACTCGATTTTCGCGGGGTCACCTGACCACGTTTCACTCGCCCTGTGACGTCTGATGGCGCCCCAATGAAATGAACTGAAAGATCCTACGTACGGGAAGCTTGCATACAATGTTGGCTGTTCTTTCCAACGTATTGATGACGCTGTTGCGATAGTAACAAACAATGTGGTGCATTAAGAGTGAACTGCGCGTGCAAAACGAGGCAGATCGTGAACGCCTCTACATTTTTTCTAGTTTTAGTCGTGTTTCTTGTTGCGACGGTGTCTATATCAACGCTCTTACATTTTTTTCCCTTCAGTTTCTACAAACAACGGCGCCTGGAGCGTCCCGAGCGCATTTCCCTCCAGCGCCGTGGCGTTTGGCGCATTCTTTGCCGGGCGCTGCAGTAACGTTACATTTATCCAATCATAGGCCGGCGCTCATCTTTGTCATTTCCGCCCGCAATAGTTCTGGCGAGCGCCACTACGCGTTGATGCGGTCAGCAGCGATGTAGGCGCTTCAAAAAAAGTGTTGGAGGGCCCCTTTAAAGCAAATAGTTCATCAATACACACAAACAGCAGGTTAAGCAAAGTCTATCCTAGATTTAGTATTTCTGCCCGGGTGCTTTGATAATTATGAATTAGCAGTTGACAAGGGAATATCGGATCACGAGCTAGTATTCGTTCAAATAAAACACGTAGCTGTGCGTACTAAACTTGAGGAACGCCTCGTTTACGTGCCTAATTTCTTGAAAGCAGATGACACTAGCATAATCGATTATTTTTCATATTCATTAGATAATTTCAGCATTGAGACTGACGTTAAAGTAATGCGGGTTAAATTTAAAGAAATCATCTTCCATAGCATCGACAGCTTCATACCTGTTACAAAGAAAAGGGCGAACAAACGGAACCCCTGGATTACCCGTGATATCAATACACCTCAAGTGCAGGATCAGTCGCGAAAGAAAGAAAAGAGAAGCCCTCAAAGAGGAGTTTTATAGGTTATATTGAAAAGGGCATGACGTTCCAGAACAAGACAAATGAAGCGATGAGCTGGAAAGCTCTGTACATTCTGCAGAAGTCCGCAGAGATGCCCGAAATTTTCTCGAGTGTGGGAGGTCTGGGAACTATGACTGCCGAAGCCTTCACAATTCGCAAGGCAGATTTCGTGCGCTCCTGCGGCTAGTGCAAGCAGTTCAAGAAACTGTAGAGCAGTAGGATATCTGATGCAACAGAGCATGGCATGCTTACAGCCGGAATCTCTTGAAAAATTGACTTTTTGCACAATGACATGTCAGGAAATTAACTGTAAACTATGCCACACAAACTTATTACATTTAATTTTCATTTACTGATACCCTTAAGACCAAAGACATCGCAGAGGGGAGTGAGTAAAGAAATAGAAGTAAAAGCAAACAAGAATTGCAGCACACAATAAATAAAGAAAAAGTTCTTCGGCACTATAGACTGTATATACTAGCAGAGGTGTGATATATGGAAATAATGCTATAGCAAATAGCTTTTTTCGTCCTTTCGGCTGTTTATACATATTTCGAAAAGTACATGTGGTGCACGGAGTTCGTTATGATCTTTATCTAGGTTACTGTATTTAAAACAAAGATAATTAATTTGGCTCTCTTCCCCTATTTCTCTTGCCGTGGCAAGGTGCTACCATTCTGAAGACAGGTGCTACATATCCAGAAAGGTGCACGATTGGGTTTGATGGCAGAGCATGGTTTAAGTTTTAATAGAGAGCGCAATAAAAACAAGAGAGCGTTCTATTCTCTGTCTCCTCTGTTCTTATTGCGCTCCCTGTTGAAACTGAACTCATGCTGCCGTCCCCATTATTTCGGGACATGTGCATGTCGCGCTATCTCCTGGCGGCGGCAGGGAGCCCTGCAGTAACTGAATGGGAAGCATGGACACACATAGGCGTGCGCAGGGTTCCCCATCAGGGGGGGGCGAAGGTTCATCGCAGCGCCCCCCACCCTACTATGTCAATGTATGGGGCAGATTTTGCACCCCCCTCTTTGGTGATTAGGGGGGGGGGGGCGCCCCCCTGCCCCCCCTGCGCGCACGCCTATGTGGACACACACACAAAAATAATATCTCACGAACAAAATATGGTACTGAAAACGACTGTCGGTTTCAGATACTAGGGAACCACTTGAACAATTTAGGCATAATTCTAATAACGTGCCGCAAAGCGCCTACCTTCCCAGGCCATTTGAAGATTGTACCATGCAGCCTGTGAGAGCCGCCTAAATTCAGACCCACTTTGGCTTCTTTCGACTTCAATTACGAAGCTCAAAGAAGAGGTTTCAAAAATGACTCCCGGTTTTAGATTGGCTGAGAAGCGCTTGTTCAATTGATAGGCTGCTTTATTGTGTAGCTAATGCCATGTAACTTCCTCGGTCGCGTTTGTCGGCCTTATTCTTGTTGTTTCCAAAGTCCACATCTGTTCTTTCATTGTATCAGAGTATGTTGGAACAGCTCGCGGTGCTGAAAAAGTTTTTGAATACAATGCTCGGGAGCGTGTGCGGCAGAGCGAGGCGAAGAGGGTGCTTCAATGGCTCAGTAAGTCAGTCTCACCACTGGTGCGTTTAGTGGCAGCTCCCTCAACTCCATCAATGTCCCCAATTCCTGGCCATGAAATCACCTTTTTCTGCTTCAATATCTGCTACGAAACGCCCTTGAGGATTCCCACTGTATTTGTTGAAAAAATATGCATAGTATACCGCTGCCGAATAACTGTTCATTGTACCCAGTATGTCCGGTCACCTGTTACCACAGTGAGACCCTTTACCGTAAGAATTACCGTAGATTAAAGCATACTTGTTAGCGTACCGTGTGCCAACAAAACGTAGATATTTGCTACTTAAAACGCCTTGCTGTCGATTCCATGTTCGGGCAACACGAGCTAGATTATTGGCCCGGGCCCCTGTCGGGCCCGATCTGCGGTCGGGCCGGGCCGGGTATGTGAAATTTTAAAGACGATAGTCTTTCTTGGGGAACCTAAACGCAGAAATTTTGGTCTGTCTTTCTGTCTTTCTGTTTGTCGGCACGTCCCTCGATTCAGCCACTCGGCCAAAGTTGAACCACTTGCACAAGGGCCAGCCGTCTTGAACTGGTATGGCTGTTCATACTTGTGAACGTTGTCGATCAAAAAGTAAATATCATGCATATCTGAGGTGCAACATCACAAGGTAAGTATTAGGTGGCGTGTTCCTTTAATAGAAAATGCATACATACGTAATTTTAAGGACCCTAGTTTCTTAAGCTGCGCTGAAAATGCATAAGAATGGAAGCTTGAGCGAGTTGGTATGCGTTCATCTTTGATGAAACAGCGCTCACTAGACGACGACGAAGTAAAAGAAGGCACAGGACAGGCGCTGCCTGTCCCGTGCCTTCTTTTACTTCGTCGTCGTCTAGTGAGCGCTGTTTCAACAAAGCTGAAAATGCGACTGCGCTGAAATTTGCCTTCCTCCGTGCCCTTCGCACGAGCTCATTGTTGTGTTTCGGTTTCGGTTCTGTATTGCACTGTACGAATGCCATGGGTTGGTGTTGAAAAACTTTACTTTTGAGAAGGCCAAGAAGGTGAAAAACAAAATATTTAAAAAATGAAAAAGCAGCGTTGTGGGCGGCCTTCAGGCTGCCGGTTGTGGGCGCCGCTCTGGCGTTCCTGTTTTACCCAGGCGACGTGTAAATAAGAGTGTGTGGAGAGTACTCGTTGAGTGCGGACGTTTCTCTGCTTCAGCACTTCGCGCCAAACCGCGTTTTCGGGCTGGCTGGCGTCCCCGCCGGTCGCGTTGGTCACCGCCGGTCTTCGCCTGCTGCTGTGCCGGGACTACCAGCACGCAACACAGCACTCATGTTTCCCGACGTATTGCCAGATGGCGTCTATATCTCACACAGCGCCTCTTCTATCGTCTTTACACGACATTTGCAGCGAAGCACGCAGATACGCGGCCAATTTTTTTTCTCGGGTTCGGGCCGGGCCCGGGCCGCACACCAACGTTGCACCGAATATCAACATGATTCCACTCCACACGTTAAGTCGGTCTTGCCTCGAAACTTTCTGCTCACCTTTATCTTTCCTGCTCAAATAAGTGCTTCAGAGTGCTGGTACTGCAATCAGCTCGGTTCTCCGCAGCGCCAGATATCCGACTCCGCAGATCCATCAGGGGAACTGGAGAGGGCACCTGCATAAATAAATAAAAGATCTTTCCCTAATTCTTACAACGCGAAAGGTGCCGGACTTTTCGGCGTGCATCGTACTAACGCGCACTCCAACCTTTTTAGTCAATATCCCGGGGGAATGCCGTCAGATTATCAACAAAGTGAGAGAGCTCATAAACTTGCTGACTCGTCGTCGAGCCGCAGTTTTCGTGTATAGCGGTCTTAGAATGGCTCTGTATAACGCAATCTAAATCGAAGTAATCAAACTGCGTGACAAATGCTCGATTAGGCGACCTCAAACGCCCGCCGAGTGTCGAAAAAAAGGAGGCTGTTGCTAGGGTTACGTCCAGACGTAACTGTAGTCACCGCTATCGTTACGTCCAGACCAAAGTCCCTAGATTTTTCCCTGTTGAAGAGCAGGGAAAATCTAGGGACTCTAGTCATGTGGCTTTCCACAAACGTGAGTACATTATTTTCCTGTTGCTTAGTGAAGGCCCTCTGCGCCCTTCGGGCGCGGCAACCTAATCGTGGCTTCGCCCTCGCTTCGCGAGTGCGGCCATTTCGCTAACGCTCAATGGCCGGTTGGCAGGGTCACGGTCACGCGCTACTGGCCGCTGTCGCGGCCACGCGCTGTTTAGCCCGCGCAGCCTGCCCCTTCGGGGCAGGCGGAGGCGTACGTAACCCAAGAGCCGCGTCGCGCTTCTCTGGCAACAAACTTCAGCAACACCCGAGAAAGAAAGAAAGAAAAAAAAAAACAAAAAAAAAAAAAAACACCAGCAGCGAGGTTCGAACCAACGTCCTCGCAGTTTCGAGCACGACACGCTAGCCGCTGCGCCACTGAGGCCAATCGGTTCGGTAGGTCTAACGGGCTGTATTTGTATTGCCACGCTGGACGTAACTTTTAAGGCTAGTTATTCTTACGTCCAGACGTAACTGCAACGGCTCGTACCGTTACGTCTAGACGTAACGCTAGACACTCCCAAAAAAGGATCGCGTTTCAACCGCCGTGCACCTCAGTAGATTAACCCGGCAAACGCTCTGGCGGTAAACCCTTCTACATCAGACGACATCGCCTCCCCATTTCAGCCCTCAACGCGCCTTTAATTGCGGCTATCATTTTCCGATACGGCAAAATCGTGAAAGAAAAACGAAGGACCTACCTCGCATTCAACTGCCATCTTTCCCGCGCTGACGATTTGCCGAGCCTCTGAGCAAAACAAAAACGTTGCCCGAGCCGTTAACCTAGGGAAAACAGAGCGATTCACAGAAGCACCTAGAAGTACCTAAAGTTTGAGAAACGCAACACCCTAACATTCCGATCCTCAGAGCCCTGCATATGCTGAACTGGTTCCATGTGGGGGGAGTTAGGTCAGAGTGCCGTAGTCGAGCAGGGAACGTTCAGAAAGTGCAGACAAGCAAGCGAGATGCAGCGAACGAATACGAGAGTGCAAGAAGTCGTGCCATAGCCCTTCCGCTACGGTCGGCTGTCTCGCGAAATTGTGCCAGCGTCTGTGACCTTCGTAAAAGTGGCCGCCCGATACGATGCCTGGGCATTCAAACCTACCGGAAAACATCATGAAGTATTCCTTGGCGCCCCCCCCCTCAAACCGTTAAAATAGAGAATGCAGTCGTCTGCGTGCGTCCTGCTGCGGTTAACAGCCATCTTGTGCATGCACGGACGTCTGCACTACCTCACGAGTAGTGCCAGGGATTCGTGAATGTTTTCACGGCCGGACTGCGATGCTTCACATTTTTGAGTAACACCGCCACATTACCGTCGTGGTGCCGACGCAGCACATTATGTTGACTCGTGTGCCACCGAGCAATGCCGGCGGCCAGCACCACCGTGAACCGGTTCACGAAGTGCAGGTGAAACGAATGGACCTTATTTCGCGCATGCGCAGAACGGGGATCAGAGCGCGCGTGAATGTCAGGTGCGGAAACCAGCCGTGCTGCAAAGCTGCGGAGCCACTTTTTCCCTCTCTGGAGTGAAAAAATTCCCTAGATTTTCCTAGATTTTTGTGGAGAGCGGTTATTTTAAGACTAATGTGTTTGTGCTGTGGAAAGCGACTGCAAAGTTCCCTTTTATGACATAATGGTGCATTCGTTTGAAAGCATTCCCACACACACACCTTTATTCATGCCGTACATCGGAATGTTTTGTTAGCAGGGGGGAGATCGAGCGGCCGTGGCAAAGGCTATATGCATTGCTTTCTTCGTGGTAGGTCGCAGCGCCGCGGGAGTTTTTGAGCTCGTGTTAAGTCCGCTCGCTGCGTTTCGAGCCCTAAGTGTTCCCAGCTGTAATGAACATGTGTCGTCATTCTATTACAAATACTTGCACCGGAAGGCCCGCGTGAATAGACAGGTGGCGAAAACTTCCGATCGGTGAAGCGCATGCAGTGATTCCCCGCCCCCACTCAGTCCGTGTCATCCTGTGGAATGTTTCGTCATCATGGCCTATGCAGCCCTAAAATGTTTTATTTTCTGTTTTTTTTTTTTACTCTTTATGTGTAATTAATTTCGAACACGTAAGCCACACGTGCTGTATAACCAAATGCGCTACACGTGGCGGTGCTCGTCTTTCATTATGCCTCTGGATATTGAGCCCTGAATGCGTTCCGTTTCCTGATCGACATCCAGCTTGTACCACTCGTGAAACCATCTGTTTTCAAAGTGCACGTATCGACGAATCTTCGGCATTTTCTCTTTGGAGTTTCTCTTTCTATGGTGTGTCTTAATTTGGATTAATATTTTTCTTACGATGTCATCTTTGCTCGCTCCCCGCGCGTGAAAGGGATGCCAGTCGCTGTCTAATAAAACAAGTAAGGTTCCACCTTGTGCAGAAAAAACTAGGCGAACGACCTTTTTGCTGCTTGAGCACCTTTGCTGCCGCGAATGTTCTTTTTTTTCTTGTGCACACGACACAACGCTAAAATAACAAAAGTTTCGCAGTACAAGATTTCATCTGTTTCGTACGAAAGCCGTCTCTTGTCGTTCCTACAATGCGCATATATTCTGCTCATTCCTTCCTGCAAAAATGTTGTGAAAGCAAGAAAAGAACATGCCTGACTTCAAGTATACGCGCATTAAGAAAAAATATTGCTGTTCCTTGGCTGTCATCTGATAGCGCCGTGCATTGTGATATATATTCGCAATGCCCATAGACTGTCGCGCCACCGAGCGGAATTCAGGAGCGTCCTCTCGAGGAGGGTTAGTAGACGACAAAATGGCGGCACTATGCAGTCGCTCCCTTGTTCGGCTGTGCTAGCCTCAGCGTTAACGCGTTGGCAAGAAAGGAACACTACGACTTTGCATGTTCCCTGCATCAGTGAACAAACCGGGCCGATCCGTGACACGAGAAATCTGATTCGTTCTTGCGAGACGCGAAGTTTTCGTGAAAATACGTGGCAACTCGCACTTTCAATGCTAGCCCACAGTGTACACATACTATCAGCTTCGCGAGGCTTTCTGTAGCCACGTAGGTAAGTTAAATGTTATCGTCTGACATATTCAGTTGAAGCTCACCCTGTTTTACTTGCATATATAATTGGTCAGTGTTTCTTGTAGTGCACGAGTCCCATAACACTGTACGCGGGAGGGATCGAGGTCGCGCGGGCTCGCGATGCACGTGCTCATGTATTCGCAACTTTCACGGCCTATAGGTGGCGCGACTGTACATCCAACATGGCGGTCGTTGAGATTATCGGCCCGCTGCAGACGATTTAGGAACGTACATGTTTGGCGAAGAGTTCAGTTCTTTGCGCTTCGGCTGCACTCCGATTTATGTTTTAGTGAAAGCAGGGTGGCGGTGACATATTATAATAAGTAAACGAATGTCGGGTACGTGATTAGAACCTCATTAGGAAGATAAATATGCACACAATTGTAAATAAAGCAAACACACTAGTCGCGTTGCTTGCGGCGCTTAATCGCGCGTTGCAACCCCCGCTGTGTTGTTAGCACGATATGGTAGTAGGAGACTCAGTAAAGATGTCTCAGCAATATCAGAGACAATCTCGGAGACATGCTTTATCTCATTTTTGCTTGCATTGCATTCTGCCGCGTAGCTAGCTCAGCTCCCTTCAAAGCACGAAGTAATGTAAGTAAACGAAAAAAAAAAGTGTTGTCCTTCGAGACCGAAGCACAAGAACCACTTG
Organism: Rhipicephalus sanguineus; assembly: GCF_013339695.2. NCBI lineage: Eukaryota > Metazoa > Arthropoda > Arachnida > Ixodida > Ixodidae > Rhipicephalus > Rhipicephalus sanguineus. The sequence continues at coordinate 219,451,373 of NC_051177.1, read as the reverse complement.
AGGCATGTGCGATTATCGGAAATACGATTTTATTGCGCTTTCTTGGTAAAAAAGAGAAAAAAAAAACCAGCGGATTGCCACAATAGGTCGACAAACAGCGAATGAAACCAGCGCAAGACGCAATTTTCACGTTTAAGAAGGGACGTTTCTGTTATCATCCTACGCTTTCGGTGTTTATGAGAAGTGAAGTAACATCGTACGGGACAGGGACGAAAAAACAGCGCCATCAGCAAGTAATAGAGAACAAAAAGAGCTGGAGATGTGAAGGTCACGGAGGCACTTCACAGCCACTTCACACGTGGAATGGTGCAATGGACGCTTTGAAAGCGGACTTTTCATTATATTCTAGAGGCGGAACGCATTCCTTATCAGTTCTGGTATTGTCTGCACAGCGACTGTGTCGAGCGGAGGAACGAAGCGCGAGAAAGGTGATGTGAGGTAGTAGACATATACTCAAACACAAAATGGGATTCTGCATACATTCATGGGCCTTGGTTATTTGCTTGCGAAGTTTAACCCGCACTCAAACCACTCATGGCTTTTCGAGACGCTAATATGAAGGGGAGGCTTTTGCTTTGCCTCCCGCTGTACGCTGTGAGCACCGAGGCCCGCAGTAAAATCAGTTGCCTTTTTCTTTTATTTTCCGTTCACACTGAGGAACCGAAAGTGTCACGTATCGAGACCGTGCACACCGTCGCAAAACGACCCCAAACGAGACAAAAAAAGTGGTATGGTGGCTAGATGGGGAGGTGTCAGCATCGGGCAGCCTGCGCTGCGAGAGGAGGCGCGCCAGTGCTCCATGACGCTGCTAGGTGGCGCGCTTGTCGCCACGGAGATGCCTTCATGCTCGTGGTGCATCGGGGAACACGTATGTTTTAGCGAAATGCTGCCGTGCTGCCGCTGCCTTCAGTGATTTCTTTTTGCAATGTGGCTGTGCTCGTTTATAGCTACGGTGACTGAAAAGAGACAGAGACACTGCTTTGCTCCAGGATGCACTGGTATATTTCCGCCAGAAAGCAAGGTAACAAGGCGTCCCTTTTCACCGCTCCTGAAGACGACGAACGAAGCAAGGCTTGATCCCGCGTGCAGACAAGTCACTGGAGAAAAACTGTGTCGTTTGCGAAGCGCATTTAGATGAGCGATTGATCGTTCGGACGTACAAACATGTGATCAATGGTGAAACCGTACAAATTCGCCGAGACCGTCCCTGCCTGACTCCCGACTCCATACGGACTGTTTTAACGAATGTTCCGTCGTACCTTACGAAGAAGCTCCCACCGAAAAGGAAAACAGCAGCTTCGAATGGTTGCCTCAGTTTTCAGACCTTGGCACGGTCTCCCTCGCGTGGCAATGTTTCAGAGGGCCTGTTAAATAGCCTTTTGGGTCCGAGCAACAGTTGCGACCTAAAATTTGTGCAAAACAAGCTTGATGATCTCTTAGATGTATGGCAGCTCAATGAGGTCCATGAGATGTTAAATGCATGTGATGTCCTTCCAGACCACCGTGATTTGGTTGGGGGAAAAAGTGACTCGCGTGTAACATACTATGTTTGTGGGTATGTAGCTCGAAGAATGCTAAAGAAAACCAAATGTGGTGACTGTGCAGAGTTGTTGCTAGGGGTCAGCCAGGGCCCGCGTCCAAGATAGTCATGTTTAACAAATCACATGGATAGAGGACTGATGTACCCTTCACAAGCACTGAGCTGGTCTTGAAAATGGAAGATGCCTTTACGCACTGCTTTAGCTTTAACAAGCTGAAGAGCAACAGCATAAGAGATCTCATCTCCTGCCTCTCTATTAACAAGCTTAACACGGTTGGCTACGCACAGCACAATGTATAGGTCACAAACGAAGTGATCATATTTTATGTGATAACTAGGCTTCATTTTCTAGTGGCAGATGAGAACGCATCAAGACAGGCTAAAAGAGACAAGATGAAGCACCTTAAGATGAGGCGAACAACATGATGGAATGCATTTATCTTGTGAACATTTCAGTGTTTGTATAAATATGAAGTTCCATTTTGCCTTATTTTATGTGAACTCGAAGAGTTGATAATTAAGAAGTTCTGCTGCCCAGAAGCATTCAACATTCCTTACTGCGAATGTGAAGTCTTACCTCATAAATGTGATGTTTTGCTATATTATTCCAGTTGTACCAGTTAAAATTCTGTGCATTATGTGAATTTGTAAATATTTTTTTTCATGTTATGTAGTTGTACTTTGCTAAAGATTTATAGATTTTTGAATAAATGTTCATTTTAAGCATGGCCCTGTCCTGAGCTCTTCCAAGCGAACATGTTGCTCGTTGTGTACTTTGAAAGGTAAGGCAGCCAATCCTTGCCAGAACTTAATTTTATGAGAATTGCATGCACTCACCACTTTAATGGCTAAAAGGCGTTCTCACCCTGTTATAATATTTTCAAGGGACAGCCCTAGTGTACAGAACCAGCTTGTCTATAACACCAGTGGCGTAGCCAGAAACCTTTTCCGGGGTGGGTAAGGGTGTTCAAGCACCCTTGTCCGTGCCAGGAGGGGAGGCACCTCCTTGAATGATGTGCGTACCGGGCAGGCAGATGTGGTCGAGCGTCATTTTGTGCTCCGTATCCCATGGCAGAAAAAAAAAAATCGGGGGGGGGGGGGGTGCACGGGCCCGGTGTGCCACCCCCTGCTACGCCATTGGTCCGTGCGTGTATATATACTCATGCGAAGTTGAAAGTTACGACGGGGTTCCAACCACCCTTGTTTCACCGTTGTCTAACACACGGAGAAGAAGGCGACCGTATGTTTTTTTACCTCGCATGATGTCGACGTGAAAGTGTATTTAGTTGAAGATGAACTTACGACATGCGCGCTGCCACTGATCTTACAAATTTCTGGCAGATAGCTCGATTACAGAGCGTGCGAAGTCCGCTATTTCGCAGCGGAGGCGACCGGTCGCGCGTCTTTCGCATCTCCGTGCCGACAGCAGCGCCGCCGCAGCGTCCTGAAGGTCCGCTCTCTCCACGGCGCTCCGTTTCGCACACCTCCCCATCTAGCCACCATAAAAGTGGCAACATTCGCTGACTCAAGCGGGTCCGACATTTCAATAATCTCAACAGAGCTTTCGGCGGCCACCGCTCGGCGGCGCCACGGTACCTGGAAGTTGCGAATAACTGAGCGATCTCAAGTTGGCGAAAATAGGGCCTCTATCCTTTGTCAGCAAAGCGCTGTTACGAATCGTGCGAGCGACGTTTCAATCATTGGAGGACGCGTCTGCTCGACGCCTTTCGTGGAGCGAACGCCTTCCATCCACGCCGTCCTTCGCCAGTGTGTTGGGTTTCATAGCCACTGCTGCGCCGCTTGTTTTTGTACGTTTGTTGATAGGTGGCAGCACACTGCAAGCGATTTGCTTGTTGTCCGGTCTGAGAGCAAAACGTTCTCCGCGCCCAGACGTCTCTCTAATTGTAAACGTGGTGTCGCAGAGTGGTCGAAGTCGTTCGGCGGAGGAAATTCTTCAGATTGCTTTCAGCAGTGATGTTGAAAGAAACCATCTTGACGACGAGGATTTTTCACTGGACGTAGAAGACTGTGAAAGCACCGATAGTGATAGCGACGATGAACCACCCGCTGCTAACTCACGACGAGGGAGTTGCACTTCACGTCCCCTCGAGCCAGGGGCGTAGCCAGAAATTTTTTTCGGGGGGGGGGGGGTTCAACCATACTTTATGTAGGTTCGTGCGTGCGTTTGTATGTGTGCGTGCCTATATACGCAAGCAAAACTGAAAAATTTCGGGGGGGGTTTGAACCCCCCCCTACCCCCTCTTTGGCTACGCCCCTGCCTCGAGCGTTAATGTTCTTTCACGCTCGTAAGTCACTTTGATTGTATTTAATATATAATATCCTTGAGCGAGATCACAATAAAAGCATAGTTCCTCTTGTGCATTGCATGTATCACAATTATTGTGGATATTATGGAGCGCCGCATGCCGCCAACACGCTCGGCTCGACTAAAGCCCCTCCATGCGTTTTCCGCAGACGCGATGGAGGGGCTTAGGCTCGACCAGCGAAGCGAAATGGTTAGAGCGATGGAACGTGCAATCACGGCCACAATCCACGCCTCTCGGCGAACTTCTTCGACGTTGCGAAAAGCATACGTGTGCATTCTTTTTGATATTCATGTTTCGATCGTGCTGATCGAACCTGCAACATGCGAGTGAAGTACACGGCTAGAGTCTCAGCATGGCTGTGACCTTTCTCCGTGGCTGTGACACAAGCGCTACTGAATGGCATGTTAAATGCTTGTGTTCCGTTCAGGGGCGTAGCCAAGGGGGGGGGGGGGTTGGGGGGGTTCAAACCCCCCCCCCCGAAATTTTTCAATTTTGCTTGCGTATATAGGGAGCTTTCACAAGCGGCGGAGGAGCTGAGCATTGTGGGTAGTCCGCCATTTTGAAGTCATAGTCAACCAAGCCGGGAAGCGTGCGCGTGCGGCAGCTCCGAGTAAACAAACAGACGTGCCGGCGCGATCGCGCATGTTCTCATTGTGAGGAGCATCGAGCATGAACTACGAAGTTAGCGAAGACCGAATGTACGCCCACGCTCTCCCTTAAACACCGCGAGCGATACAACGAGAAAATCCAACTATCCGAAGTGGAGCCGTTCACGCTGCAGGCAGCCGGCTGTGAACTTCTGACCACTCGTCCATGCCTCGGACATTCGTGAATTTGTGGTCTTGCGGACGTGTTTTGTTACGCGGCCGCAGCTCAAAGAAAGGGAGGCCGTTGGCGGCCACAACTTCGTGACAAGCGGCTCGGTAAGCGAGCCGCGAATGAAGCAAAATGCTGCCGATAGCGGGATCATCATGACACAGGTAAGCTTGTAAGGATGTTTTAGATATTTATCATTGCATTCTTTTGTAAGGTGACAAGCCTCAAGTCGAAGTGTGGTTCCTTGGGAAGGGTGACGGAGAAATCCTTGCCGCGCACGGCCTGAAACGGCGAGGCGTGGTCCCACATCGCAGCGCTCCTCTTTTACGTGGCGTACGGCCTGCGAGCGCGTGAAAAGCGCTCGTGCACAGACGGCTCCTAGAGCTGGTTCCCTCCTGCCATGAAAAAACTTGAGGTGCGGCCCGTTGCCGAAATGGGCTTGTCGTCATCGGCGATGAAGAAGTCGCGCATCGACACTGCAACAAGCCAACTTGTGCACCGCAGCCTTGACCGCGACCAGTTTCTCGGCGTACTGATTACAGCTGAGTATCAACCTGCAGTAGCGAGCACTTATGTGTCGTCGGTGAGAAGCAGCAAAGGTGCCGATTAGCATCAGCTCTTCGAGAAAAGTGAAATAAGTTTAGGTTTTCATGAACTTTTGGCAAAATATGCCAAGGTGTACAGCACGCTGCAATGTGCGAGCACACCTCACCGTTTCCGGCCATGTACGAGCAATGCGCAGCAAGGATTTCTCCGTCTGTAACCCTTCCCCAGCAACCACACTTCGACGGGAAGCTTGATGCGGGCCTGCGAATGGGTCACCTAACAAAAGAATGGAAAAGATAAACATCTAAAACGCCCTTAGAAGCTTACCTGTGTCATGACGATCCCGCTTTCGGCAGCAACTTGCTTCATTCGCGGCTCACTTACCGGCCGCTTGTCACGAAGTCGTGGCCGCCAACGGCCTTCCTTCCTTGGAGCTGCTGTCGCGTTACAAAACACGCCCTCAAGACCATAGATTCGCGAATGTCGGAGGCATCGATGAGCGGTCACAAATTCACATCCACTATGCAGTCGCCTGCCTGCAACGTGCACGGATCCACTCCGGATAGTTGGATTTTCTCGTTGTATTTTATTACTCGCGGTGTTTCGGGGAGAGCGTCGATGCGTACATTCTGGTCTTCGCTGACTTCGTAGTTATTGCTCCGTACTCCTCAGAAGAACAACAAGCGTGATTGCGCCGGCACGTCTGTTTGTTTACTCGGTGCTGCCGCACGCGCGCGCTTCCCGGCTCGGTTGTCTATGACTTCAAAATGGCGGACTACCCACAATGCACAGCGCTTCCGCCGCTTGTGAAAGCTCCCTATAGGCACGCACACATACAAACGCACGCACGAACATACATAAAGTATGGTTGAACCCCCCCCCCCCCCCCCCCCCCCGAAAAAAATTTCTGGCTACGCCCCTGGTTCCGTTGAAGACGTAACTCCGCGTTTCCGACTGCGCAAGTAATGACGAAGGGGTATTATCACAGAACACTTTTATGTTTGCACGCCATCATCACGCACAGCAGCGATGGCGCTACTCGCTGGCGGCCTACTACTGCGGCAAATCCGTCAGGCAGGCTCGGTACGTACTACCTCGGAGTGCCGTTCAGCTCATACGTCAATTCTAGTTCATACAGGTTTATGTAGCACGCACAGGATTTCGCAAAGCATCGTTATGCACGGTAACGGAGCTGAAATATAACCTTTCACTTCGCAGCAAATAATTAGGTGTCGAGTACTTAGCACTTTCCATGGTTTGGGGAAGTATTTTAGTCCCATATCCATTTCAGCGCAGCTCATGACTTCATCCGGTGAAAGTGGCATGGTCCGTACGCCCGCACGTCCTATCTGTTCCTATGCTACAGTGGCTACCTATGCTAACAAACGGGTTGACCCTCCTCCTGTCGCCATCTTGAAAAGCACGGCGCGCCACCTATACACCTTTTCAAATTCTCACGCCAGGGAGGCTGGATGGATGGATGCTATGAGCGTCCCCTTTAAAACGGGGCGGTGACATGTCTGCCACCAGGCTCGAAGAAAAAAAAAAAAAAAAAGCTTCCTTGTTTCATGTTGGCCTAATACCTTATCTACATTGATTAAATCTATGTTATTATACCAAAAAATATAAATTCACGGTCCATCTCTCTGCCTCTTAAGGCAGAATGACCTTATTTTTCCCCCATTATTTATTTTTGTTCTTTATCTCTACTTTTCTGCCACCAATACTCTAACCGTCTCTTACTTATTTCTATCGCGGACGTGTTCAGCTTTCCATTGTTGTCCCTAAAACCCAAGGCTTCATGTAGACTCGTGCCCACACGTATATCTGGGTGAATATCGCCACATTCAATCAGTACATGTTCCATCGTTTCCTTAGTTCCCCCGCAGCATGTACATTGTTCTTCTTCGTTACTAAATCTCGCTTTATAACTACGCGTTCTAAGGCAGCCCGACCTTGCTTCAAACAGTAAAGCGCTTCCCCTTGAATTATCATAAAACCTTTCCCTCCTTATTTCGTTTTTTCCTTTTCGGTAGTTACTCAGAGCCGGCTTCTTTTCCATCGCTGTCATCCAATAAGTCCTCTCCGCCTCTCTGACCTTCCGCTTAATGCTCCTTGTTGCCATATAGCCCGCACTGCCAGCCGTATATTTACTGGTGAGCCTCCTAGTTCTTTTTCTCCACTGCGTGTCAACGCTTTTTCTATACAAATACCTGAAAACCTTCTCTGCCCATCTACTCTCCTTCATTTTCCTCAGCCTCTCTTCGAATCTCATTTTGCTCTGCGCTTCCCTCACTTCAAAGCCTGTCCATCCCATATCACCCTTTACCGCCTCATTTGTCGTCTTCCCGTGAGCGCCCAACGCGAGGCGGCCCACCGTCCTTTGATTTACATCCATTCCTGATTGCACCTCTGACTTCATGCACACCACTGAGTTCCCAAATGTAAGCCCCGGAACCATCACACCCTTCCACAGCCCTCGAAGCACCTCGTACCTATTGTATCCCCATAAAGCTCTGTGCTTCATAATTGCAGCATTCCTCTTTCCCTTTGCTGCCGATGCTTTCTCTTGTACCTCCATATATCTATCCCCCTCATTTACCCATACTCCGAGGTACTTGTACTCGCTTACCCTCGGTATTTTTTGGCCCTGTATTAATACCGTATGGTCTCCGTGATCATTGAATACCATCAATCCACATTTTGTTGCACTAAATCCTAGTCCTAGAGCCTCACACTCCCTTCCGCATATATCTGCCAGTCGCTGTATATCATCTTGACTGTCCGCAAATAAGACAATATCATCAGCATAAAATAGACCTGGAAGCTTCTGCTCAACCATCGCTCCGACCTGTTTGTGTGACAAATTAAATCCAATGTTGCTACCTTCTAGCGCTTTTTCCATCCTCGCCATGTACAGCATGAATAACAGCGGGGACAAAGGGCATCCCTGTCTCAGCCCCTTGCTAATTTCAACGCTGTCCTTGCTACTTATTCCTTCCCATTCTATACAAACTGTATTTCCTCGGTATATTTCCTTCAAAAGCTGTACACAGTCGTCACCTATGCCCACTTCCTTCAATATATCCCACAAAATTTCCTGATTAACGTTGTCATACGCCCCGGTGATATCTAGATAAGCTACGTATAAGGGCCTGTTTTCTATTTTAGATATTTCTATACACTGGGTAAGAACAAACAGATTATCGTCTAACCGCCTGTCGATTCGAAATCCATTCTGAAGTTCTCCCAAAATATCATTTTGTTCTACCCACGCTTCTATTTTAATTTTACTGCCTGCATCGCCAACCTGTATAGCACCGATGTAATTGTTAGCGGTCTATACGAGCGAATGTTATCCTTTTCTCCCTTGCCTTTATAGATTAAGTTCATTCTACTTTTTCTCCAACTGTCTGGTATTTCCCTCTCCTGTAAGCACTTTCTACGGCTTTCAGCAGTGCTTCTTTAGTGTTATGTCCGAGTTCGTTAATGAGGCTGACGGGAACCCCATCTAAGCCCGGAGTAGTGCGCTTAGGAATTTTTCCTTCGGCCTTCTTCCAATTGAAATTCTCTAGTACTACATCTTCGTCGGTTGCACTCCTTTGCGTACTTTTACTCACCGGGGGAATCCCCTGGGGGACCTTTTTAAACGAATCGGCTGTTATCTTTCGGATGTAACCTAGCGCTTCATGTCCTTCCAATTTATTTCCTCCTTCATCTACCATATGTTGTTGCATTGTGACAGACTTCCTACCCAGCGCTTTTAGGTGGCTCCAAAATATCCTAGGCGCGGCCTTCTTCTTTTCGCGAATCTCTGTCATCCAGCGTTCACTTTCACCTTTAATTTTTGCCTCGACTAATTTCTGCACAATGGATTTTTGCTCTAAATATATTTCCCATATTTGGTTGACTTCGTCCTGTGGCCGCTTCTCCTTCTCCATATTGAAATGCGCGCCGTCTAACGTTCAAGATTGGCAAAATCGCCATCTTGGTACAGTGGCTAGAATAGGCAACGTTTAGGGAAGTGTGAAGACCGCGCCGCCTGCGCTGACGCTCTCCACCGATCATAGAGTTAATATACTGACTCTAGAGGAAAAGCTGGGCCGCGAGACCTATAACCACAGGAACGCTGACATCTTGGAACGTTGTCATTCTTGCCATCACATATCAATCCTAAAGAAGCATCTTCACAATTAAAAACTTGCGGATATTGTTTTGTGTTTATTTTAAATACTTCCACGAAAGAATACGACGGCTATTTATGCAATTTACTGCACGCGGAAAGGAGCGTTTGCAGGCTGCATGCTTAACTAGATGGCACCACCATATCAACACTCGCGAGTACGCGAGAGTGTGCTTGCGGCCGATTGCGCCGGTTTGCGCGTCGTGTTAAAGCCCCTGAAACTTCGTTCGCGTCGTGTATTTCGTAGTTGTCATAGTGTCCCGTTGTATGCGTTTTCTGTCGCCGCATACCACTCGACTTCATGCGACAGCCCTTTTTTCTTTCAAGCTGAAAACTTCAGTGCAAACCAGGACGGACGGCAAAGAAGAGATGAGACAAGCCCTTAAAGTTATGTACGAACTAGTCGCAACCGATTTTTTTTAGACTTTTTAACGACGATAAAGCTTCGTGGGCCGTGTAACTTTAGTTTCGATTGAAGCTTTCGGGAGATGTCTCACTCACATTCGCCGCTGCATGCTGCAATCGACATTTTTCTGCTTTACGGCTCTCTGCGCTGAAGTACGGCAGCATTGAGCTGAAAAAGAACGTGGATAAAGGTGTCTCGCCATTGCAAGTCGAATCAGCGCGCGACCACGGCCTACGGACTTTGCTTCGAGCTGCGAATCTGTCGAGTGACCTTTGTGCCAGCGAACGGAGAAACTTTGGTAGGGAGTGTCTAGTAAAAACCAAGCACAAACAGGTGGAAATTTTAACTGTTAGCAACCGGACCAGCTGCACAGACAACGGTACACTAACACACGGCTTCACGCATGAAAACACAGCTGATGTTGTCTGAACCATAGAGTTGCCGCTCTGAACAGCGCGTAGCTGGCTTAGGTTGGTAGATTAAAACTGATTACTACCGTCAAATATAGGGAGCGTCTCAGGGTCTGGCAACGCTGGCACCGATCGTTTTGTTCCATCATGGCGGAACCCATGCGGTTATAGGTTTCAACGCATGGGCCCTATGGGTGGGGAGCTTTTCCTCTAGAGTCAGTATATTAACTCTATGCCACCGATGCCTCGACCGGCGCTGTCTAGGTGGCGCTGGTTGTAGCTTACACGTCGCTCGCTCGGCTCGCTGCAGCGAAGCTGCCATGTCAAGGCTGATTTGTGGCTCATATGGTTTTGTTTGCGGCGTAAATTTTTATTAGTGTCTCTACTATAATGCAGGGCGTAAGTGCCTCATAAATAAATGAAATTCGCGGCAGATATTATCAAACATTATCACCGTATGGTATGACCGTACGCACAGTATCATAAGTGAAGCTTTACATCGTTCGCAAACATCGCGGCCAGCTAAGCTTGCCACTGCTTGCGATCGTTCCTTGATGCTGAGAAATGTAACTGATTAACATTTTGGGGGGGGGGGGGGTTGCCATTTCACAAGAAACAAGGTTATAAGCAACCTCAAGAAGCACGAAAAAAAAAATGCTACTATGACATTGATATCAATTTTCTTTTTTTGCATGAGTTAGTTTTCAAGAACTGAAGTATTCTTGCGTATTCACAGTGGAAATATTTTTCAATTAACAACTGCACAGAAAATCGGAGAGAATTTTACTCTTCTTACACATTTTATTTAAAGTTGGGCGAATCAAAGTAGGGAAGAAAGCAGTACATTACAGGGTGATGCACATAACATCGCCCTTCGAAACTTGAAGTGCTTTGATCTTTCTCTTGCAGAACTTCTCTGTTTGTTTAGAGATTTCGTGAAGAAGTGAAGCCGTGTGAGAACAAAAAAACTTGATTATGTTGCTCGTCAGATCTTGCTTGTGTGCGTCGGGCACTATACGGATGGTACGGTCTGCATTGAGTTAAGAAGGGGCGTAGCCAGGGGGGGGGGGGGTTGAACCCCCCCCCTTCCGAAAATTTTCAGTTTTGCTTGCGTATATAGGCACGCACACATACAAACGCACGCACAAACATACATAAAGTATGGTTGAACCCCCCCCGCCCCCGAAAAAATTTTTTGGCTACGCCCCTGGTCCCTTTAGAGCTTATTATAACTGAACCACGATGTGAATGTGTCCTCCAGTGCCTCCACAAATGAAAATAGTTCAGGTGACAGGTACAAAAGCCCTCCAACATCACAGAATGCTGTGAATGACGCAAGATCCTTATCTGCGTTCTCGAGGGATTTGAGCACCTGCTCAAAACAGTCCTGGCATTTCGTTGCATAAGTTTCCTCCGTGCCACATAGCCGGCCAAATAGTACACCAGTCTTCCGCCACTGACTTGCACAGGATACACATGGTCAGAGAGGAGAGTCGATGCCTGTAGTACACTTGAATCTTCGTCCAGGTTTCCAGTGTCCAGTATATTGTCAACATGGACGGCCACTTGATCAGTTCCAACTAATGACGTAAGTGTGTCACCTGCACAGTTGCACGTGTCTGGTGCTTTTACCGAATTGCAAAAGCTAAGGGAATTCACGGCAGTAAGGAACTGGGTCGATGTGGGATGATCATTGCACCCGGATAACTGACGAATCATCCCGAATAGCTTTTCGATTGGATCTCGGGGATTGGAACGGCAGCATTCTTTTCCAAAGGCTCGCCTGCTCTTGGTATATTACGCTGCCACTGCTGGAACAAATGGTCGTCTTCGGGACTCCAAAGAATGAAAGCTTCTGCTTGCACGATTTGTACCCAGTTGAGCATCTGGGCACAAAACAGTGGCTCTGACGTCTGCTCATGGCACACACTCCGCAAAAGACATAACGTAAACACGACAAGGCTGTCCGACCAGCAAATGTAGCACGAAAGAACAGCGTAAACAGGCGAAAGAATCACGTCTAACCGGCGAGTTCCAGCATTGAACAACGTGCGCAGCCTGAGAGCCTGACGTGGATGGATGCTATGAGCGTCCCCTTTAAAACGGGGCGGTGACATGTCTGCCACCAGGCTCGAAGGCGAAAAAAAAAAGAAAGAAGAAAAAAACTTCCTTGTTTCATGTTGTCCTAATGCCTTATCTACATTGATTAAATCTATGTTATTATACCAAAAAATATAAATTCACGGTCCATCTCTCTGCCTCTTAAGGCAGAATGACCTTTTCTTTTCCCCAATTATTTATTTTTGTACTTTATCTCTACTTTTCTGCCACCAACACTCCAACCGTCTCTTACTTATTTCTATCGCGGACGTGTTCAGCCCTCCATCGTTGTCCCTAAAACCCAAGGCCTCATGTAGACTCGTGCCCACACGTACACCTGGGTGAATATCGCCACATTCAATCAGTACATGTTCCATCGTTTCCTTGGTTCCCCCGCAGCATGTACATTGTTCTTCTTCGTTACTGAATCTCGCTTTATAACTACGCGTTCTAAGGCAGCCCGACCTTGCTTCAAACAGTAAAGCGCTTCCCCTTGAATTATCATAAAACCTTTCCTTCCTTATTTCGTTTTTTCCTTTTCGGTATTTACTCAGAGCCGGCTTCTTTTCCATCGCTGTCATCCAATAAGTCCTCTCCGCCTCTCTGACCTTCCGCTTAATGCTCCTTGTTGCCATATCGCCCGCACTGCCAGCCGTATATTTACTGGTGAGCCTCCTAGTTCTTTTTCTCCACTGCGTGTCAACGCTTTTTCTATACAAATACCTGAAAACCTTCTCTGCCCATCTACTCTCCTTCATTTTCCTCAGCCTCTCTTCGAATCTCATTTTGCTCTGCGCTTCCCTCACTTCAAAGCCTGTCCATCCCATATCACCCTTTACCGCCTCATTTGTCGTCTTCCCGTGAGCGCCCAACGCGAGGCGGCCCACCGTCCTTTGATTTACATCCATTCCCGATTGCACCTCTGACTTCATGCACACCACTGAGTTCCCAAATGTAAGCCCCGGAACCATCACACCCTTCCACAGCCCTCGAAGCACCTCGTACCTATTGTATCCCCATAAAGCTCTGTGCTTCATAATTGCAGCATTCCTCTTTCCCTTTGCTACCGATTCTTTCTCTTGTACCTCCATATATCTGTCCCCCTCATTTACCCATACTCCGAGGTACTTGTACTCGCTTACCCTCGGTATTTTTTGGCCCTGTATTAATACCGTATGGTCTCCGTGATCATTGAATACCATCAATCCACATCCACATCACACATTGAATCCACATCAATCCACGTGTATACGACAGCGCGCGCCACCTAGCGGAAACGTCGCAAGGCGGCGTCACTAGCTCCCATTGCAGCCGCTTGGCGGTGATCACACTTCTAGTATTCTAGCCACTGTAATCTTGGGCTGCGCGTACTCGAACCGGCGCGCTATCTGTTGGTGTGAGGTCCCTGCTACAGTGTATCCCTGCTAAAGCCTGTGTTTGCTGATTTTTCGTTTCTTTAAGCTGTTTTGTTTGGTATCGTCGCTGCCATTGACTTATTCGTCGCTGTCTGAACCGTTTAGCGGCGCGCATTCGCCCGTGCGACGCAAGAATTAGCTCCGCGTCTGCGAACGACAGTGCTTCGTCGTCGGTACCAGTAAGGTCGATCACGGCGTTAAGTGTTAATAATCGGTAACTAGAGCGTTCTTGCAGCTGTCTACCGCTTTCCTTTATTGGCGTACTAAATGTCTACGGATTATCCATCAGTTTCAAACCTCCGCGCATACTCGTTCGCGGCGCGTAAGTTTGTCAGCTGTAAACTGTAAACACTGCACAATCCTTCTTCACAGATACAGTTGACCTACATTCACCCCGACGACGTCGAAGACTAGGTCAAGGAGACCTGTGAGTGGCCAGAAATACCGCGAGCGAACATTGTTTATATCTCGTTGAGGCGAATGCGTGGGGTCTTCGCCAGGTGTGCAACTACGAGGCACTGGAGTCGCGCAGCTACGTGCAGTTTGACTGTGTGGGTCAGTCGCTGGCGCACAATGTGAAGGAAAAAGTCGTGCTGGTGAAGGGGAATGTGACACCGTCGCAAGCCGATCGCGCGTGGGTTTCCGCGATGCCGTCCGCTGAAGTACGGCGCGCAGGCTGCACATGCGTAACCGGGCAAGGCGGAGTTTGCAGCCGTGTCGGCCGCTGTGTTATGGACGATATGAAGTGTGAATCCGCAACATTCTCACGAGTTAGTAGGTGAGTCATCAGTGGCTTGCGTACCTTTCTTTCCTATCTAGGATGCTGCTTGGGAACGTTGTTCTCGTCGTTTTTCTTGCCGCCAACGATATACCGGGAACAGAGGCGTGACCAGGGCGACACGCGCAAGTTCTTACTATTTAGTGAAGCCACCCACTGCTGCCGCAATTCAGGCGACGAAGGAAAACGATGCAGCGCGAACATGCCACGCTTGCACTCATCGCGTGGCGTACATGCGCTGCGGACACACGATTGCACCTTAAATATTTCTCTTCCGCTGCTTGTTCGTTCACCCGTACACGACACAGAGATGACCAGATGACTTGCTATGCGAATGCAGTAAATTTTCTGCCACACAGGCGCATAACACAGTCACACAAACGCGTACCGAAGCAACACATACACAGCACTGGCGCAGCCCAAAGCACGGAAGTTTTTCCGATTTACCGACGCCACCCATTTCTTCTGCAATTCCGGCGACGACGGAATGTGATACAGCGAGAACATGTCACACTTGCAATCCTCGCGCGGCGTGCTGTGCTGCGGGCACACAATCACGCCTAAAATGTTCCTTTTCCGCTGATTGTTCGTGCACCCGTGCACGACACAGTGATGGCCAGACGATCGGTTCTTTGAATACGCACCATTTCCGGCCATGACAATCGCTTTTTATCGCAAAGAAGGGCCTAATTCACACACAACATCCAAGCGTACCAAGCGTACACATACAACATGCGCAGCCCAAAGCGCGATGGCAACACTGAAAACATACCCTCGACCCCTGCAGCGCACTGGTGCGAGCATGGGTGCGAGGGTGCTCCTGTGAAAAGGTGTATAGTTCGTGGGCATTGCGAATAATGTAAGGAGCTCGGTAGGCATTCGTACACCGAGCGCGCCAGTCGACTACAATTAAGTAATATTTCTCACGTGAATGCAAAAGCAATTTGCGAGGGCTGACATTAAAACGCAGGGTCACTTCCATAGTTTTGTCGCATCAGTAGTTTATAATTAGGTGTTCAAGAAGAAATTTGAGGGGGGAAAAACACGCAATTGACATATACGACGTTCTTAAATGTGATGCCATATTGAATTGTTCCAACCGATTTTTTCCAATCTCTCTTACGTATCGCAGTCATAATGTATTATTCATTAAGGTCGGTGCGTTTGCTCCTGCGACTTAAGCCTTGTAACTAGCATTCCGTGCATTTTTATTCCCCCATAACCCTTGTTTGATTTGTGGCAAAAAAAAAAAAAAACACTTTGCTAGGC
The DNA here is from genome assembly GCF_013339695.2 of Rhipicephalus sanguineus. Lineage (NCBI taxonomy): Eukaryota > Metazoa > Arthropoda > Arachnida > Ixodida > Ixodidae > Rhipicephalus > Rhipicephalus sanguineus. The sequence goes on along the minus strand of NC_051177.1, from coordinate 219,435,583 downwards.
TGAACGCGAGAAAGAATTGCCGAAATGTGTATACAAGCGTGTAACGCATCACTTGTACATCTACGCGTTATTTCGTTTTCTGTAGCACTTATTTAGCACATTGAACTCCCCTGCAGAAAATGCTTGGTGGTGTTAATATAAAACATGAAGTGATGCACGCTTACATAACGTAGAAACAATGTCTTGAAAAACGTACTCTCAATCTTTGTCATGATATCTGATACAAGATTTTGTGACGAAAAATAGTTCAACCATGAAAGCATATTATGCCAGTTGGCAGTTCATCCTTCGCAACCTGCTTAATGGTTGCGAAAAGATATATTTATTAGAAATGTTGACTGCCATATATTCGTTTCAAATATATCCTTGCAGTCTTCCACCAGCCACATTTTTTCCCAGCTGAGCAAATAACCGCACACAGCCTACTGCTCTGGCCGCGCTTTTCACAGAAACCTTGCTGACCTCGGCAGAGCCACATGGCTCCACGGGGCAGCTCACTAGCAACGCGACAGCGTTCGTAAAGAAGAGAAACCGACAAAAAAAAAAAAAACAACAAACCAAAGAAATAACGCCGCAGGGTGAAAGGCGAGAAAATGGGAGGTTGGTGTAAATGGTGTAAAGGAAAATATATACTTGGCGGGCTCGGGATAGAGCACATTTTTTTTTTTCTTGGTTCGAACCGGGATTCGGTAAACATGCAATCGACGTAGAACGCGGACGGCACAGAATGAACCACAATTAGGTGGGGGAGAGGAGAGCTTTGGGGGCAGAGACCGGCCCTGTTGCCCCCTTGCATCCCTCGGAACAGCTACTGGGCATGGCACAGCGCCTTTGGGTAAGTGTAGAGGGGGTGTAAAAGCGAAAAGAAGGAAGAAAAAAAAAAGGTTGTTCACGCGGACGCGAAAAAGTTCTCTAAATGTTGACGAATTTCACTTTTCCCCTAAGTACAACCAAAAAGAGCTAGGGAAATTTCCCTAGAGTTGGTAGCACGTGCAGCCGGACCTCCAGCGGTGCACTTCGCGGGACGAAATTTGTGCAAGTGGTGCGGCAGTACATAGCAGCATTCCAAGAAGCAGTGTCCTGCCTTCGGAAAGCTGTGCAACAACTGTGAAAAGCTGGTCACTATGCAACAGTGTGCTTGTCGGGATGCCAGCAACCGACAGGGCAAAGGGCGTTTGGATCCGGCACCAGGAAATTAGGGACAGCAAACACGGAGGAAGTGTTTCTGCGTGAGGTCAGCGAGTCAGACACCATGGAACCTTGGTTCATTATTGCACTTGTGAACAGTCGTCCTGTTCGCTTTAAAGTCGACACAGGAGCAGACGTGAGTGTAATCCCTGCTTCGCAGTATGACGGCAGCCACATGCAGACTCTGAAAACTCCCGGCAAAAGACTTTTCGGACCGGGCAGAACACCCATAAAAACAAAGGGAATGTTCACTGCAACAATCACATGGCAAGACAAGTCAGTTCAGCAACAGGTTTTTGTAGAGGAAGGATTGCAAACAGCTCTGTTGGGACGACCAGCCATACGTGCTCTCGACATACTGTCACACCTGGAGGCAGTTGTGGCATAGGCGTATCTACCGGGGGGGCAAGGGGGGCTCTAGACCCCCCCCCCCCACTGAGAAATGTTAGGGGGGCGGAGCCCCCCCCACTTTCGACAGTGCTTTTTGTCGGCTGCAGACTAGGAAACTAACGAGTCCGGCAAAGTTTTACTTGAACGCAGCAATAGCGTAATTATGTAATAAAACTTGTCCTATGATTCTGCTATGACGACTGTCCCCCGTGTGTCATGACTACGAACTGTAGGCTGCCTGCGGTGTGGCCTGCCTATTCCACGCTTGCGCACCTTGCGCTCGAGCATTGCAGAGGAGGCTGTCGCTGAGCAGCAACATTACAGCAATGTGTCATGATTTTATTTTGTTCTGCCTGGCCTGAAATTAAAGTAATCGGTGACGGCAAATATGGGCGGGAACCAATAAACGTTTTATAGCCCGATCAAACGCTCTCCTTTTTCAGGAAATTCAGTTTCTTTCTTTGAAAACGAATAGCATCGCCACTGCTCCATATCGAAGCCGCTGTGAGCTGAGTGCGCGGAGTGTCCAGTAATTTAGTTGTGCCTAGCCAGGACAGCTAAAATGCATTCCCACTTTAGTCCCCGATTAGCCTGCTACATTTGGCTTATCATACGGTAGCCTGCAGTGATCGTGGCGGCTTGTAACAAGGCAGTAGACTCAAGCACATTGCAGGGGCGTAGCCAGAAATTTTTTTCGGGGAGGGGGGCACCTCCTTGATCTCAAGTGGGGGTCGGGCAGGCAAATGTGATCGAGTGTCATTTTGAGCTTGCATACCATGGCAAAAAAAAAAAAGCGGGGGGGGGGGGGAGGGTCACGTGCCCGGTGTCACACCCCTGGCCCCTGGCTACGCCACGGTCACGCTGAAAAGCCCGGCTTTCAAGTTTGCCCCGTTACATGATATACCTCACCAGGGAGATGATCAACGTCCACAGTTTTCTGGACTAAGACGGCTGCCCACCTGCAAAGGATTGTGTCTGTTCCTAATGTTTTATTTCTCTCTCTACGTCTTTGTCAGCAACGATGAGTTCACAGAGAGTTGTACACGCGCAAAAACAGCTCAACATCGTTATATTACAACTGAAAGTATCTATTATACACATATGAATCCATCTCGCCCGCTGCTATAAGCAGCCGCTGTCAATGTGACTGGCGGGCAGCCTTCTTAAATTACGTTCAGAAAGAGACACTGTCTGGCTATTCCGAAAAAAAAAAAATAAGTTTTTGTTTGCACAGTAATGTGCTGCTTATTGTGCACACTTCGTTTTAACGCCGCGAGTTTTCGCAGCCTTGTGACGTCGCGTAACAAGCAGGTGATTTTATGGCACGTTGAAAATTTTTGACGAATAGCGAAGAACCAATAAAAAAGAATACGCCATATGGAAAATAGTTGATCGTTATTTATTTTTACGCAGTCATGCGTAAGTGGTAATTACGTGGTGGATCACTTACGCGTCATTTGTGGCGTCGTTTTACGAGCAGGCGCTGTGAGCATAACCCCGAAGATTTCGACCAATCATTAACAGCTAACGACCTATACGGAAGGAAAAAATGCGGGGTAGTTTAACGTTATAATCGCCCACATTTTTTGATGGAAAATTTCAGCTTACACAGTTTACGTAGGCTGTTTACTTGAAGGAACCGGAGCGGAGGATTCCGTCCATCCCCTACCCAAGCTGGGAAAAATAGGACGGCAAGGAACGACATCTAGTATTAAATTCGTAGTCATTTATAATCTTATAACTATACACAACCAGCTCAATGTGGTTTCCTTAAGTATTAATCAACTGAACTTGAGCTTCTTCTTTAGAAAGACTTAGACTTCATATTAGAGCGCTCTAACAGTAAAGAAATTGTCACACGGCTTATCCTGAAGACTTCTGCGAAGTACCTTGCTTTGTCAGCCACATGTTTTGTTTAATAAGTGATAATTTAAGGTACTATAGTCGGGTACAACTTTAGAAGACAGGAGAGGCCTCGCCCAGATAACCGAAGCGCAGCAGCCAATTGCCTCCGCGACTAAAGAAATAGCCCCTGCGTCGGCGGCATCACCGGCCGTCCGGCTCAATACGTCACCTATTCGCGCCTATTCGCGATGCGCAGCGCCTATAGGGGCGCCACTGAAAGCCGCGTAGCGGCGGCCATTGGAACCGCACGCGGGACGCGTAGCGAACGCCTCCTTTCACTGCAAGCATGACGGAAGTGCGCGCGTGCGATTTGCCGCTTGTGCGCGTCCCTGACAATTACTTTTGCGGCGATAGTGTGCGCAAAGGAGCCGCGCTTTATAATAGTGGACATGTGTCCGATGTAACAGCCGTGTGGGACGACACTGTCACTATACGCGCCAAGTGTTTGCCACAGACAAGCGTCAACAAGCTTCCTTACGAAGTGGAGCTCATCGTAAGTACACCGCTTTCTTTACAACGTCCCGATCACTAATGCCTGCATGCGTTGACGCATGAACCAACGTTTTTTCTCGACACAGTAGCTTCGTTTACGTGCCATGTGTTTATATAGTAGATTTTGAGGGAGCGCTGTCGCGCCGGCGCATGGATTTCACGGGTGCGGCCACACGAATGGTCAGCGTTGGTAAAACTTTGAAACCAGCACGATAAACTTGCGAAAAAATATCTCGGCAGCTTGCGCTAGTGGCGCGGGACTGAGTCACTGCGGAGCTGGTGGTCACCTAGCTTGTCATAGCAGCTTGGCTACGTATTTGCTGGGTGTCTTCAGAGAAGAACGTCGGTGCATGTCCGTCGACCCCCTGTAATTTCGCTGAAAAAAATATATTTTGTTGTCTTCACGAATACGTGTAGCTCTTCGACAGCAATTTGTTCGGAAACAAAATTTTCGTCAGAATGAGATGCATCCAGAGACTCTACGGCGATCTGTTTGAAGCGGTTGAAACAGTTCTGGCACAAAATGTCGGTTTCTCTGATGGATGAGGCTTCTTCTGGCGTGCGCCTTCAGGAGGAGTGGCGTCTTAGCCGCGCCAGACAGACAGATGGAGCAGAAAGGGCAGATTTTGCGCCCCCCCCCCCTCTTAGGCAAATAGGAAAGCCCCCACGCCCCGTGAGCACGCCTATGGCCCCACTCATAACACAGCTTGTGTAAAGCGAATGAGTGTTAGTGGGATACATCAAGGGTGTTTTTTATTAGCATGAAGTCATGTTACGAGGCATTCAAAGGGAGGTTGAATCGGTTGAATGTCCTGTCAAAAGCCTTCAGTGCGAACAGGTGCCATGTTTTACAGCCAATATGCATACAGTTGAGGCGAGCGCACAGCGAACATTCTGCACCGGTGATCGCATTCCAGTGCCATCATTAGGTAGAATGCAGCCCATTTCGTGCAGCACACGTGTGATTCCACGGCGCTTTTGTAAAGTAGCCGCCACCTGTCCCACATTCTCTGGCATAGCGCTTCGCGCCATTCGTTTTTCAAGAGAGCCTAGGCATCGCGTCTTATCAGTGATAACAACCTCATGTGCATTGTAGCGTCTACAATGCAGGCGAGGCGACCAAATGTAAACGTAGTAGCGTTCGCTGAAGACGTAGCGACATAAATGGAGAAATAAAAACACGGTAATCGTTCTAACACTGCCTAAACAAAGCGCGATTGCTTACCTTTTGCGTCGGACAGCCGCAATCCACCGTCGCCGTCGCTCTCGCTCATGAAATAGCACCGGAAACGTGTAGAAGTGCGTTCCTGGCGAGTTTTTGTACGTGTTTGAGCAGCCGACAACGCAGCAGTTGTTTCTCGACATCGCTGAAGCCCGAGAGGGTCGTTAAATCACGTTGAAAAACATAAACATCCGTGCACTCGCGTAGACGCTCGCTGAAACACTGTTCGCCGGGTCCCGCGAGCGCTTCCGAGCCGTGGCGGCAGATGGCGTCGTCGGCGCTTTGCGCATCGCCTATTGGTGGAGGCTCGTGTGCATCCGCCTTTGAGGGGAAAATGCCGCTGCCTTCTAAAGTTGTACCCGACTATAGAGTCATAGCAGGTTCTCCATACTCATCGTATTTACAACGCCAAACTGAGACCGAAGTTTGCAGATGTAATGCTCAGATGAAAAACAGGTTAAAAGTGGCTGCATTTCTTAAACTTCATGGTAATATTTCCAAATTGTTCTTCCAGACTGCTGTGTTGTCGCGGTATAGGGCTGCCCAGCCTGCACAATCTGTTTGTGAAGCTTCTTTCTTGATTTATAGCAAACTGTCTTGAAAAGCAAGTCATCTGATCAGCTCTATGAATATAAAAATCACCTCAAATCAAATATATATATATACACGGCGGACAGAGTGAGCGACGCCAGCCCCCCCACTCGCGAACGAGTTGGTACGCCACTGAGTTGTGGCCAACAAACAAACAGCAGCAAGTAACATGGTTGGTGCCCCCCATGTTGTCCCCCGAGGCAAGACCAGAGTTCTGCCAACTCTTCACAGGACTTGGTCAAATGAAAACTGTCTATAAGGTGACACTCAAAGCAAACGCTACGCCTTATGCAGTGACAACGCCTCGACGAGTGGCTCTTCCACTCCAGCCTAAAGTCGAACAAGAACTACAGAGAATGAAGGATCTCGGGGTGATTCAGCAGGTTTACCATGCGACACCATGGTGTACACCTATGGATGAGAAGACAGAGGGAGCTGACGCCAAGTGTAAGCTTGAGTTACTGTATATGAGGCATCTGCTGAGGCCGAGGAACACGGTGCCGCACAAGAACACGTGTCATCCGCCCCTTCAAACACTGCAGCAGCATTCCTGCGGGATCCCCCGTGTATCACGAGTGGGTTAACCCGCAAGAAGCTCAAGAAGAAGAAAAAGAAAAACAAGAAGAGACAGCAGGCAGTCGAACAGCACACACTCTCTGCTACGCCTGTCCCTTCTACCTACATTGCAGCTGACCCACGCACTGCCCCGACCGCGGCGACAACCACGATAGAGGAGAGAGAGTAACCGTCCTCCAACTCCCACCCGGTGGTGGACGAGGGCTTCAGGCCTGTACTTTCCAAGGGAGCTCGACGCCGAGCCAAAGCTTCTGGCTCAGCAGCACTGCCGGTGAACCCTACTGTCAACGGTCTTGTTTCGACCATCTGTACCCGGAGGTGCCTTCCGGGACTCTCCACGTCTCTCTCTTGCTCAGGAACTCTCCTCGAGGCCCGGCGTTGCTGCTATCCGTGTGAATCATAAACGCAACATCGTAGCAGTAGACGCGAAGACTCGGGAGTGTCTTGAGCAGCTTCTCAACATTACGGAGCTTCGGGGCATCGCGGTGACTGCCAAGGAACCTGCCGACCGCCAGAGCAGCACGGGATACTTCCATGGCGTGGATGGAGAGCCTGCAAACGACACCCTGCTGCATAGCAATGAGTCATCGGTGGCCGTGCTGTCAGCTACCAGGGAAGGTAGCACAGTCACGCTACGCTTTGCTGGACCGGTACCCCCCGAACATGTGTCCCTCTTCCGGGTACACTTCTGGGTGAGGCCGGCCCGACGACGTCCACTGCAGTGCCGGCAGTGTGGGCGCTTTGGCCACGTTGTAGAGTCCTGCAAGCGGCCGTCCGGGTGTATCCGCTGCGGGCGCACTCACAAGGAAGGAGCTGGATGCACTCGGGTTCGCTGTGTCAACTGCGGCGGCGGTCACCCGGCCGACACTCCTGCTTGTACACGGTGGCAAGAAGAACGGCGGGTGGCCACAATCATGGCCACCTCAACCACGGCACTCCCTCGGCGGGTGGTCAAGGCGGCAATTCGTGAGGAACACCTCCTGGAGCAGGTGCCGAGGGCTCCTGCAAGATCCTATTCTAATGTCCTCCAGGGTAATTCCCCACCGGTTGTTCGCCAGCTGCCCCCGGTACCGACTCCCCGAACATCTAGGCGTCACGCCCCTGCTGCTACCTCCACGACACAACCGCCTTCTGCGCCCTCGGTCCAGCCCTCCATGGACGCGCTGCTGGCCAACCTCCTCGTGACCATGCAGGCAGTTGCGGTTATGCTACCTGCTGATAACCCACTCCGTGCCATCTTCCTGCAGGCAGCGGCCGTTCAGTCATCAAACACCAACCATGGCTGATGCACCACCTGCACGGAATTATCGTCGACGCCGCCCGAGTGTTCTCCAGTGGAACGTGAACTCGCTGCGGCGTCGGCGGGCGGACCTTACACTACACCTACAGCAGAGCGACATCGACGTCCTCGCCCTGCAGGAGGTGTACGTGGCTGCAGAGGACTTGCGACTGCCGGGTTATATCGGCTACTCTAGTACCACGTCGTGCACACTGGAGTCGTGCGACGCTGTTCCGTGCTTAGTGAGTGAACACCCACAAGGCAAGCCACGTTGCGCAGTGTACGTGCGGCGCGAACTCCCGCACACTCACATAGATGTAGCCAACGTTACTGCGGGTGCTCTTGAGTGTTGTGCAGTGACTGTGCGGCTTCGTGGTGTAGATACGACGGTGGCTTCGGTGTATGTCCGTCCCGCACAACGGTGGGACTCCAACGGCCTAATAACTCTGATAGCACGACTCGGCAGCCATTTCCTCCTGTGCGGTGATATGAACGCTCACCATACGACGTGGGGGAGTCGCAAGTGCTCACAACGAGGGAAGGACCTCGTGGACGTCATCAATCAATTGAATCTGCAGGTCCTGAACACTGGGTCTTTCACCTTCATCCGCAGAGCAGGTCGAGTCTCGTGCACTGCCATCGATGTCAGCTTGGCCACCCGCGGCGCAAGCTACGAGTGGACAACAGAGCCGGACTCCTGGGGCTCGGACCACTTGCCCATTACTATCACTCCGGCGGGTGGAAAGACTCCCAGGACCAGACTATGCACCATTGTCGACTGGCGAGCCTTCCGGCAGCAGCTCAGTCTGGCAGCGGAGGAGAGGGACTTCCTGGGACTGGTTGCACAGGCAGCGGCAGCGGCGACTATCCGGACCAGGGAGCCGGTGGGCCGCCCACTTCCTGACATCCACCAGCTACAGCTGAGAGCCGCCAGACGAAGAGTTGAGATACATTTTCTCAAAAGCAGCTGCCCAGAAAACCGCAGGCTCTTCAACCGAGTCGATGCGGTTTGCCGGCGACATGCCAATCGCCGCACCGGGCAGAGCTGGCAGGGTATCTGCAACTCTCTCAACGAAGCGAAAGGCGGCTCGCGGGCTCGGAGGCTCCTGCGCTGTCTCATCCTCGGACCAGCTCTGCAGCAACCAGCACTTGCTGTGGCTATTTACCTGGGTATCAGCGAACAGGCACTGGCAGAACGTCTGGCTGACCGCTTTGCGACTATCCCTGTGGCCCCGCCTGATGCGGTCATCTACCCACGCTTGCCCGAACCACCGCCAGGACACCACCCTTCCTGGACAGTCAGTCAGATCAGTGCACTGTGCGAGAAGCCTATACTCGCACATGAGCTAAACGTTGCGCTGGCAAGGATCAAGCGGCACAGCAACCTCGGCGCCGATGGCATCACTTACCAAATGCTACGCAACCTAGACAAGTCCGGACAACAACGGCTGCTGGAGGCATTCAATGAGGTGTGGAGAAACGGTGCTCTACCGGAGGCCTGGCTGACAGCAGTGGTGGTTCCTGTTCGGAAAACTGGTAAACCAGGAGCGGCCATCACGTCCTACAGACCCGTCTCGCTCACCTCTGCCGCCTGCAAGCTCATGGAGGCCATTGCACTGGCTCGCCTAAGCTGGATCGCAGGAGCAAAGGACTTTCTACCGGAGCAGCAGACCAGGGGCGTAGCCAAGGGGGGGGTTGGGGGGGTTCAACCCCCCCCCCCCCGAAATTTTTCAATTTTGCTTGCGTATATATACACGCACACATACAAACGCACGCACGAACATACATGAAGTATGGTTAACCCCCCCCCCCCCCCCCGAAAAAAATTTCTGGCTACGCCCCTGCAGCAGACGGGCTTCCGCCGCCACCGCTGCTCAGCGGACTCTATGGCGGATGTTGTCTCCACTCTCGAGAATGCCAGGAGTAAAGGAGCGGTGGCGCTTCTCGTCCTGCTAGACGTACAGAGTGCCTTCGATGGACTGCCACATGCGGTTATTGAGAGTGCTCTAGACGCTCTTGGCATCACGGGCCACCTCAGAGCCTTCATAAGCGCCTTCCTGTGCCAGCGGACCTTCCGGGTGCGTGTCGGACGGGCCAGCAGCGACCCCAGGGCAATGACAGCGGGTGTGCCACAGGGTAGAGCACTGCACGGGCCGGATTTTACGGCCCGGGCCCGGCCCGGGCCCGCTTTGTGAAGCCCGAGCCCAGCCCGGACCCGTGGTTCCAAGCGCGGGCCCGGCCCGGGCCCGGGCGTACATGACCGAACCCAGCCCGAGCCCGCCCCCGGCCCATGGTTCCAAGCCCGGGTCCGGCCCGGGCCCGGGCGTACTTGACTGTACCCAGCCCGAGCGCGGCCCGGGCCCGTCGTTCCAAGCCCGGGCCCGGCCCGGGCCCGGGCGTTCATGACTAAACTAATCCAGGGTGCGCTTTTTCATGACCAGACCCGACCCGGGCCCGCTAGAGGATATTAGGTGCTAATGATGATGATGATTAATGATGCCGTGCGCTTTGTAGCGGGCGATCGGACGGAAAATCCGGTGTGTACATGCATCGAAATGTTACTTTGCCTGTAGCTCAGCGGTTAATCTGTTTCGCTGTTAAGTCCTAGGACGCGGGTGCGATTCCCGTGGCCTCGGCGGCCGCAATTTCATGGGGGCGAAATGCAAGAACACCCGTCTATATACTTATCTTTAGGTGCACGTTAGAGAACTCAAGGTGGTCGAAATTAATGCGGTGCCACTACCGCGTGCCTCGTAATCATATCGTGGTTTTGGCACGTAATACCAAGGAATATAAATGAAATGTACCGTATGTGTCAACCTAGAATAAAAGACCGAAATCTTTATTCCTCCCATGGGAACAACCATGATCTGACCCATTGTTAGTGCTGTTAATATATATATATATATATATATATATATATATATATATATATATATATATATATATATATACGTGATCTGGCGTGTTTATAAGGAAACCCACCACGATGTACTTGTTACTTTGACAAAGTCTGGTCCAGCAGACGAAACGTTAGTGAAAATATACAGTGCCAATCTATATCTATAGTGGTGAAAAAACAAAAATAGCACTTCAACTGTTTTTCTATTTTTATTGCTAAGCTTTACTAAGAGCCAGCTCTTTGCACGTGTCACTTCAGCTTGGCACAGTATACCTTAGACCATGCAATGCATAACGTTCGCAAGTGCTCGAAGGCCCGACTTACCGAGTCCGGCCCGGAGGAAGGAATGCTAAGGAGAGGCCCTATCCTATTTCAATGCATTGCGAAAAGTGTGGCGGAAGTGACGTCAGATTTATGGGGCAAACAAAACAGCAGACGCCCCGCGGCGTGCTCTCCGCGGTGGTTAGCTTCTGCGCAAACTTGTAGTCCCGGCGTAAACTTAGCGCGTATTGTGCGGTTCGCACGCAGTAAAATGTTGTAAGCAGACGTTTATAAGGCTGTTCGTGCGTGGCAGGCCCGAGCGCGGCGTGCTGAAATTCTTCGTGGAGCGTTTTTGTGCAACATTACAGAATACCGGTACGTGCCGTGATCAAAAACGTTCAGCCCCTGCATCATCGTATTCGAACTCACCTAGCAGTGACTTACGCGTTCTGCTGGGCGTTAGGCCTTCCCTTTCTCGTAGCCCGATTTCCCGATCTGTTGCCGGATTAGCGGTTCTTTGTTCGTGTATATGGAGTGAGCGCAGTAGCTATTCGACGCAACGCCAACCTATAGTTGACGTAACTTCACGTCGAAAAGAGGACACCGCTGTATTGTATACGCGATCGTGCACGCAAAGTTTGTAATTCCAGTACGCACACAACAACAAGCACGCAGCGAGCGCACACCGCACAATTCATACATCACGTAGTCCGATAACAACAACATAGGTTTATTGCCCTTTCGTTGAACGACACAGCCTCTAAAAACGTACGATGCCTTCCGCGCATGTTATGTACGGCGCGTCAGACGCCAAAAACAAAAGTGCACGTGTGTTCTGAGTTGACACAATGAGTAAGAAGCAACAGAGCGCACATCCGAGAGCTTCGCATGCAAATATCATGCATTAGTGATCAGCAATGAAGCGAACGTGTACGTACACATGAAAAGTGACTCCCGGTACTTTCCGCAGTGCACGCGATTTGCACCGGGTATACAACCATACGCAACAGTTGGGCATTGCGTAGCTTTCCTAAAGAACGCACACAAGGAGCAGCATGCGTGAATCAACTGCGCCGTGGCGCTGGCGGCGCCGTTTGCACGGCGCAAAAAAAAAAAAAAGGCTCGAATTGGGCAGGCCCTCGAATCGCGCATGCGCTTGCAAACGACACGGCGGAAATCGCGAAATGTTTCGAGGCTCCTTCGCTAGGAGGCGATGCGGATGTTTGCGATGTGGAGGCTTCACGAATGTGACGTCAGGGCCTCTCCTTATTTTTCCTTCCTCCATGCGGCCCGCAGCCTCAAGCCCGGGCCCGACCCAGGCCCGCGGCTCCAAGCCCGTGCCCGGCTCAGGCCCGCGGCTTCAAGCCCGGGCCCGGCCCGGGCCCGCACTTTCACGCCCGAGCCCAGCCCGGGCCCGCCGAAAAACGCTTCGGACGGCCCGGCCCGGCCCGCGGGCCGGCCCGGGCCCGGGCTTTCGGGCCGGCCCGGGCCCGTGCAGTGCTCTACCACAGGGTTCCGTTCTGAGTCCCTTCCTATGCAACCTGGTGATGGCGGCACTACCATCTACGCTACCGGTGGATAGGCGCTTCCCTACACAGTGCTCGTTGTATGCAGACGACGTGGCACTGTGGGTGAGAGGACCCAGACGGAACTTCACTGCCATCAGGACGTCTCTTCAACGCTACCTGAACGCGGTGGCCTCCTTCTTCAAGACGATCGGGCTCACCCTGTCGCCAACAAAGACGGAGGCTCTGCTGGTACACCCAAGGACTGCAGCCAGGCAACGTGTCAAGAGGCTGGTGCTCGAGGGACGGTTGATATCATGGAACAAGGAGGTGACATATCTGGGGCTGAAGATTGATCACCGCCTCACATGGCTGCCGGCTACCAGAGCTGCTATCACAGAGGCCGTGAGAGTGCAGAAGGCTGTTGGAAAGTTGCTGTCCCGTGGCCGAGGCTGCACACCACGACTGGCCCTGCGACTGTACCACGGAGCGGCAACGGCGGCCCCTGGTTCAGCTGGCGCCATGTCGAAGAGAGCAGCTGGAGCTACAGCACCGCCAGGCAATCCGGCACTTTCTCGGACTCCCACGCCAGTCACCGGTGGCTGCGTCACTGGCTGAGGCTGGTAGCTGGCCGCTGTCACTCACTATGCTGCGACAGTCCCTCAATCATGTAGACCGTCTCCATCGAGCCCCTGGGGGTTCCGCCCTCCTTCAAAGACTCCGGAATCGGCCTGCCTCACGCATGGGAAGAGTCTGCGCGCTCTACGAGAAGATGGTACCTCAGCCCCCCATCAGAGTGCAGTCCCTTCCACCTCTCCAACAGCCCCTTGACGTGCACTTAGAGCTGGACAAGCTCAGCAAAAGGCGAACTCCGGCGTGTGAACTCCAGCAGGCAGCCATGGAGAAAATCCACGAGAGTCTGCGGAGCCATCTCCTGCTGTTCACGGACGGGTCGGTCCTGAACAGCGCCCGCTCGGCTGCAGCTGCCTGCGTCATCCCAGAGACTGGAACGACCATCCGGTGCCGGCTATACCCTTTCATTCTAGCTCCACTGCTGCGGAACTGGCTGGTCTCCATCTGGCTGCCGACCATCTGGCTGCCAATCTGCCTGAGCTGCCCGTGGCGATCATCACCGACTCCCGGCCTGCCCTACAAGCCCTGCTGCAGCCTGATCAAGCCGGAGTCACCGTGGCTTTGCTGCACGCTAAGCTCACTGCCCTACGAGCCAGCGGCGTGCATCTGTCCCTCCACTAGCTTCCATCCCACGTTGGGATAGCTGGAAATGAGGAGGCAGATGCCGCCGCCAGGGCAGCACACCACGGCGACACCCCGGTGACCTCGGTAGTAGCGGCAGCAGACTTCTCTCGACAGCGCCTACGGCAGCTGCTCCTCACCATCCACCCGGACAAGCGAGTGGCCAGCGGCAAGCCACCACCACCTCTCCCGGAGTCTGGCCTGGAGAGGAACGAGCGGGTGCTCCTTCTACGTCTGCGGACTGGTAGTGCCTGGCCCGCGGCACGAATGCATTCCACGGGACGCTGCACATCAGCTGCGTGCAGCAGATGCGGCGAGACCGAAACACTCGAGCACATCATCTGCTCCTGCCCAGCGTTATCCGCCGAGCGACGCAGACTGGTGAGCCGCTACCAACATCTTGGGCTACCAGCGACATCCGTGGAGGACATTCTCTTCCCTGCGCGGTCACCACTGCCAGCCCTGCGGGCTTTCCTAGAGTTTGCGGGACCCGCTAATCTCCATGATATTTAATCGAGATGCGCTGGCCTCCTTCCCGTGCCAGGGTGGAAGACCTCCTCTCCTAATACCCTAGCTACTCTCCTTCTCACTATCTCTCTCACTCTCTCTCTCTATCCCTTTTAAGCCCACTCCCCCTCCCCGCAAGGCCCTTAGCCGTGACCCCGATACGGGAGACAGAAAGAAGCGTCTTCTATTTCCTCATTTCTTCTACGTCTAATAAATAGCCACTTATATATACCTTTAGGTAGCATATACAGTAACTCTAGTGTAAGCATGCGAGTTAGAGGCGAAAATGGAAATAATGATGGCTGCACAGAATGAGCTCATGGTAAGAATCGCCGAGCTGGAGAATGCGTTGGCGACAGAGCGGGAAAAAACGATGGCTATGGGGGAAAGGCTTAAGTCAGCCGAGGAGGGGTTAGCAAAGGTAGTCATGGTGAACAAGGAAGCAAGCGACAGCGGGAACAGCGGGGCATCGACCCCCACAGTGGTAGACGCGAAGGGGGAAACAGGTTTGGAAAAGACAAGTGCAAGGGTCACAGGACCCAGCTTCCGCGAAGTAGTTTTCGCAAGGGGAGGGGACAAAACAGCAGCAGTGGCACGCGCTAGTAACCGAGGCAGTGGCCAGGTACGGGACAGTCCCCATCCCCCTTCCCCTATAGGCGCTTAGCCGTGTCACCACAAGGTAGACAGAAATTAGCGTCTCTTCCTTCCATCAAGAATCACGTATATATATATATATATATATATATATATATATATATATATATATATATATATATATATATATATATATATATATATACTCTAAGAAAAAAAGGACCAAGAGGGGTAGGGAGGTTAGTCCTTTTGGGGATCAACTGATTTGCCACAACCAATAGTCCTTTTGGGGATGAACTGCAAAGGGGATAAACAGTTAGTCTTTGAAGGATTAACTGCAAGAGGACTAACGGTTGCTCCTGTAAGGAGTAACAGTTGATTTTCGGAAATTGTTCCTCAAGGAGCAAATATGTTACTCCTGTAAGGACTAACAGTTGGTTTTTGGAAATGGTCCCTGAAGGAGGAAATGTTACTCCTTTAAGGAGTATTGGTTGATCCTCAGAAATGATCCTTGGGAGAGCAAATCGCGCTTCGCAATTGTAAAAAATGGTGGTGAAGTTCCTGCGCTCTTATATCCCTGTCACACGGCCAGCACCGAACTCCGTTTATCTCCGTTCGGCATTGAACTCCTTAATGGAGCTTAACCAGAATGGAGTTGTGGCCGTGCTACACGGCTCGGTGCAAGCTTTCGACGGTTGCCGCATCGGGCAGAAACAGCGCTGCTGCGCTCGTCGAAACGTCAAATTTTTTGTCTGTGTAGTCGCCTTTAAAGCAACAAAAACGTGTTTTTGTGTGTTGATGAAGTGCTCGGAATCACCATCGCTGTCACAGTGCTTGTGCGTGCGCCTCACACGTGCAGAAACAAATATGGCGCGACGCTTCACAGCGGCGGTGTAGCGGCGGCTTGGCAAGGCGTTGGTGTGGAGAGTACAAGCGCCGATGTCCGAAAAAATACCACTAAAACTTACACTATGGGGCGTGAAATGCTACGAATAAAAGAGCATAGTTTTTAAATTTTGAATTGAGCTCATTAGGACGATTTTGCTTGTGCGGTTTTCAGCGTAGCAGTAGCTGGCTGGGAACGAGAGTACTCAATCGAGCCGAAATGGTCATTAGCGAACCCCCTCCACCAAAAGCTCCATTTAACTTCCTAAGCGAAATGGTGACCGTGTGACATGAACCCCATCCCCTTCGAGGAAAAGACGAGGGATTTAAACGGAGTTCACGGGTGCCAGTGTGACAGGGGTATTAGGAACGGTCACTTCACGGAAACATGCCACTTAAATAGTGCTTTAGAAGTGGTACCCAAATTATATGTATTAACTGCTATTAATGCATTCAGTGAGCGCTTGCAAGCAATAATGCTGATCACTTGAATTTACTCTGCCGAACTTGAGAGAAATTGTGTATACCGGCTTCAAGACTTGCCCTAGCGAGAATATTTAGTTGCGTGCCCTGATCTTTCAATCCTTTAAAACACTTTGAATCCTATGAACAAGGTGAAAACTTGGCGAGAAGTGGCAAACCACGACACGGGAATACAAGTCGCATGAATGACACCAAACACACACATGCACAGTGATTCAGGTTACCAACGGTTTTGATTTCTTGATTGTGTAAGTTGCAGATAACCTACGGTGTTCTATCAAGTATTCAAGGAAGAAAGGAAAACACGATTCTATTAACATCAATCTTTTATTTTTTACGAACACACCAAAAAGGAACGAATGCCATCATTTAGTTGGTGTAGGGCCTGTTCCCGTTCCCGAGTTACTAGGACGAGTCCTACCTGGAATAAATACAAAAAAGAAAATTTTGTTACAAAATAAAGTAGCTAGAAGAGAACGACTTAATCACGTAAGCCCAAATAATTGCGCAGTCGCATGCTCAAAAGCATGCGACGCACAATGCTTTTTTAGTCTTCATATTATTTATAATACAATGTACCAAGGCAATGAAAATAATAAACTTACCTTTACAATTAGCAGAAGGACGTTGTTTGCAGAGCCAGTAAATCCAGAAATTGTTGATCACACCTCGATGTGACAACAAGACGGCGTCCATCTCTGAAGCTTTGCAGAAAGGAAGCTGCGATGGAGTCTTGCATGTAAGCTGATGTGTCCATTTTTCCGCAGGAAATGTTACGATGCTGGGTCCAATAAACAGCCGGTACACAGAAACAAACGCGCATGCGCGTCCACAATTGCAGCACATGCAGCGAGGTATGTTCTTCAGAGATGCGTTGATAGTCTGCGTAAATAGCGGCACTCGCTGACCCCGAAACAAGAGCAAGATAGATCACAAGTGACGAACACGACCCGCACTCGACACTCCGGCGAGCGATACTGAAGAAGAAAGAGTGCGGCGTGGAAGGATACCCAACATAAGCGCTGAAACGTCCGTCAGAGTTACACCATTGTCACCGCCAGTGAATATTGGGAAGCTTATTGGTGAACAAGTTTCAAGTCCTGATGACACAATATCAACACCCTACAAATTAAATTAATCTTTTCTCGCGTTATTTTCTTGATCGCAGCAGTAAGCGGGCCGACGCGCCGATGCCTTCTTGTCATCTGTGCAGTGGGCATTTGGAACATGCGTTCCCCGAATTCCTCACCCCTCAGGTCAGGGGCTCCGGAAGTAAATCTGATGTGATATATATATATATATATATATATATATATATATATATATATATATATATATATATATATATATATATTGTAGCGAAGCCTTGGAACATAGTAATGGGTTGCTCTCTACATACATACATACCTACATACATTGTACGTACGTACGTACATACACAAATAAGCCATATTAAACACCATGCGCAAAATTAAAACTTGCACTTTTTGATCTACTTCGGGTCAGACATAAGAATTTTTCTATATACTTAATGGTGAGCCATAATGTCGAGCCAAACGTGGCTGTCCGTTGAGTTGTCCTGCTAACAAACTCGTTTATAATATCGTCTAACGCCACTTCCGAGGTCCTGCCCTTGTGGACATGGAAAAGTAGATGTGTTAGTCTGCTTTGGGGCATACGGCTGCGGAGGTACGTTTTGATTCGACGTAAAGCACTGAACGAGCGCTCCCCTGAGGCTACCAATGCCGGAATGGACAGTAAAAGCTGGAGGTACCTAATAACTTCATCAAATACTTCCTGCACCCCCTCCGACGGACATCTATGATGCTTTCTACTGTGACTGTGTCCACTTCGGACAGAAGAGGTGACAAGACCATAAACTGTGCTGAAAGTCTAGATATGCAACATCGTCAGCGTGCCTACCTAAATTTTTTCTCAACTCATCTGGTGTATATTCCTGACCCCTAGCAGCATTAGTCAACGTGAGCTCCAGATTAACCAGAGTGTCCATACCAGGCTGCTTGAACTGACGGTGTATTTCACTCGTTATCCGATCAGTAGCCGCGAAAAACTCCTTCCTCATTGCTGTTTTGGGATCAAGTGCAGCAGGCTCAGACGGCTTCTCTGTGAACTCAAACCTTTTTGTAGGCCTTGTCACCTGAGGTCCGATCTGCGTGGCAGTTGACTGAGTTTGTTGCCACAGTTCGGCAAGCTCCTTTTCTGAGCGTAGGCGGGAGATCGCTTCACCTAATGCCTCGGTAGCTTCCTTTGCGTCAGCTACGCGAAGAGCTGGGCGTTGGAGCGCCTTTGCAACTTCTTCGCATGGACCAAACAGCGCTACTGAAATGTCAATTCCTAATATCGTCTCGAATTTTTTCATGGCTTTTGAATATCCTTGCAAGGCAGCCTTGCAACTTTCCGTCGTAGAGCGCGGTGTCTTCGTTAACTCATTTAGAGTTTCTTGCACTAGTTTTCGCGAAACCTCCTCAATGACTGTACCCTGACCGTCCACCTAGTTTGGCAAAGGGGCAGCAGAATGCTCGGGCTCGAGCCAACATGCTCTGGTATTTCGTGACACGGAGGGCTGACTACACCGACGAAGACGCTCCGCCTCTTATATGAATCCAATATTAAATGTGAGATGTCTTTCACGATGCTTAGGGCATCGTTAATTACGTCGCAGCTTTTGCTGACTTCCTGCAAGACTAAGTCTAAGGAATGGTTACTGTAGTGAACATAAAGTGATCTGTGCGTCGCAAATTATTTTTTGCACTCCGTTGAAACGGCCGGACATATTTGCAGCTTCATCAAAACAATGTCCGCGCAACTTTTGGAATTCAAGACCGATACGCAAATTCATATCTTTCAGGGTGATGTATAATGTTACGGCCCTACTGTCGGGTGCGCTGTAGAGGCCGAGGAACTCTTCTCGAGCGGTCAGCGTCGAGCGGTCTACCCATCGCACACATAATGTGAACTGCTCTTGCCCTGTGATGTCTGTAGTCCCATCAGCAATATACGAAAGAACGGGCTCGATCTCACGTCCTTTACGTTGTTGCGCTGTACATTGTGTGCCATGATCTCTATTATTTCGGTTTGCACATCAGTGCTCAGCCATTTGTCCCTCTTCGTAAGCCATCTTTTGAGAGCGGGCACGTCGTTCGATCGCTCTTCTAAAATATCTATTAAGTTGCCGTCCTCTTTAGTGTACCCCGGTAGCGCTTGACCTGAGCGACAGAAATAACGGATGGAGCTGACTATGACGCGCAGCGCTATCATGGATTCCTTCTGTTGCTTCTGGTTCTGCGCAAAAGCTGCACAACCCGAATTCCTGTTGCTCTAGAGAGGCTGCGGTTTAGAGCATCTACATGAAATTGACTTTTATCATGGCGTTTAAGCCTCTCGGTACCTTTTTTCCAGTTGTTGAAGTCTGTCTTCATAAATGATAACTCCATAACTCGCGTATTATCTCCAACGTCCTTACTTAAGGCCTCACGGCACTCATAGCAGAAAACTATATCACGCTCAAAGTCGTAAGAAAGCCATGAAAACCTCTCGAACCACTCGTGGTGGCATGATCGACCGTCTCTGTTTTTCGGAAATTTGTAGCTTTTCTTTGGCACAGCTCGCAAACACGGCATATCTCCATCAGAATGTCTGCCGCGCACGTGTTTGCAGCAAGCTAGCACTTACGAGAATGCGAATTTGTCTGCGGACTTCCAACGCAAATGTTAATTCGGAGAGCAACAGTGAGTTCACACATGACACCCCCCCCCCCTGCAGTAAAGACGCCCACACCACCATGTCTTTTAAAAATTTCTTCGAGAACGTCATGCCTCATCATCCTCCCCCATCCTACGCACACTGATGAGAGAACTTGTCTTTCTGTTTTGAAAGAAAAGTAAGCAATAAACCTTGCATTAAAGCTTATACTTAGATTTTTTTTTCAAATCGTCTATTCATCCCGGCGTCGCCCACCGCATGCTTGAAGGGTGACACACCTGATGAGTTCACGAAGAGCTTCTCGATCGCAAATCTTCAGCAACAAGACCATGGGCCACGTTTTCTCTTCCCGATTTTTACTGCGGTCATTATGTGCGGAGGAACCAAGGTGGTTTGGGCCAAACCGGAAGTAAACTGACATTTCAAGCTTTTAAGCGATAAGTTCCGTGGCGAAGCCAGTTGGAGGTTTGGGGGTTAGACACCCCCCCCCTTTTATTTTTAATTATCGCATTTTGTATGTGTATATATACGCGCACAAACACATACAAACACACGCAAAAACGTAAGGGGAGGTCAGACCCCCCAGAAAAAAAGTTTCTGGCTACGCCCCTGAATAGGGTGACGGTTCGTGGTGCTTAGGCGTACTCCTTCAAGGGCTGTAGAATAGAGCGCCAGGTTTTATGTATTCCATAACCCCTTCAGCACGGAAGATATGTTGAACCAGACGAAAATAGGCAGTGCGCTTTATGCAGAAAAAGCACCGACAAATAGAGTGCCACAAGTCACAAGCTTCCAGATGTTTCGTTCGCTGAAGGAAGGGAGTCTCTAGCCTCACGAGTGGTACAAGGGGAGAAGGTGAGAAAAGGAGGGGGGGGGGAGTGTGTCGGTGCAGCTGTGAGTGTGGGGGCATGCCCCCACTAATTTCAAACCTGTGGGGGCGACGGCCCCCACTGCCCCCCCGGTTCCGGAGCCCCTGCCTCAGGTCATCGCCGCCTGCAACCCGCACCGCGACGGAGTAGAAAGGAGGGCTTCGGAACAATAGGGCGCACCTGGCCGAGAGCTAAGCTCATGACCTTTGAAAGAGGCATCCGTGGGATCTACGATCACTGCTTCGCGTTCTATGCTGAGCCACGGCCGGTCTGGAGGCGCGCGCTCGCTCCTTCCTTTACGGCCTGCGCACGGGGGGCTGTTGCTACCTATGGCCGCAATTTCGTGGGGGCGCTCCGTGCCAACTGCTCCCTAACTCACTCCCGGCCGTTGCGGAGGCTAGCGCGCGCAGGGAGTGCTCGGCTTCCGACTTAGCATGGCGCTTTCTGAAGTTACTCTATTGGTATTCACGGTACCAATGCGATAGAAACATGGTAGCAAGTATATGTGATGACTCTGGTAAATTCCGCTTTACAGAAGTGGTGGCGCAGGCCGCTCATAAGCCCGCTTCTGTTGCTCGGCAAAGCATCGACGCGGTTATAACACAGCCTTGTTTTTTTTTTTAGGTTTCTGTAACTTCGAGAATAAGTAAGAGGATGAACATTGCATTTGGTTGAGGAAACAGGTTTAATCATGGTTTGGGAAATGTTTATTTCAAATGTATGTGCCGGCCGTCGCTGTACATGAAAATAACAAAATTGCACATTTTTTGTTGGAGGCATCTTAATTCGTGCTTTAATATTGAAACAAATACTTCAAAAAAGTGAAAGTCACTGCATAGTGGGGACGGCCACGCTGCAGACGAAGAGGAAACATAAAAAACTTTCAGAGAATCCTTTCAATGGGAAACAGAATGTTTTCCTTGGTACTACAACAATATGCGCATGGAGAACTGAAAAAAAATCACTGCAGGTAAAACACTGTAGTGACGATCACAGTTTAAAGGAGTCAAGAGTGTCACAGCCTGATATGCTTCCGCGAGGGCTTGTGAATAAAACCGGAAGGCCTGTCATTCTGATATGTTAACTTTTTTGTGTAGTTTAATAAGAAGAATCCGGAGAAACTTCCCAGAAATAATATGAGCCAGCACTCTCGCGTGACTCTTGTCCACACCTTCCGGACAGTCCAGAAGTGGCGAATCTTCAAGGTATGGCTCAACAGTCAATTGCAGAGTCTCGAGGATTTTCGTTCGAGGAAGATATTTGACTGCTTTCTCGAAGAACGTCACAATTGTGTCAAGCATTGATAGTAACTCCGGCTATGGGTAGTGTAGATCATAGGCTTCTTGCTGACGGAGAAGATAATACAAAGGACTGCTCGTTTTGTTTGTCGTCACTAGCATGGCGCATGTTTCGCAACCGACATCAGTGATGAGTTTGGCAATGTAACCATCTACATACACCAAGCCTGAATAGGCAACAGAGTTCGGTGGTTTGCGAGGAGGTTCTCGCAGAGCTTCAAGTTCCTCAATAACATCATCTTCTTCAATGTTTTCGTGGCGAATGCCCATGTCTTTTGAAGGTAGCGCCTTTTCCTTGACAATGTGGGTCAAAGCAGCTGTGACGGCTCTTGCGTCTAGCGCGTCATTGCCCCCACACATTGCCCTCAATTTTCCAAACAATGCCTCTATAGGATCACTGTTAAATTTCTTCGTGAGCACATAGTTTACTCCTTTTCTCGGAAGAAATCGGACTGTCTCCACCGTGGACTTTGTGGGGAAAAGCAGGGCAGTGTACGTCTCGTCTGTAAAGTTTCCAACGCCAGCGGCGACAGAAGAATCCTGGATGCGCTTAATGTAGCCTGAAAATTCATTTTCCAGCCACAGCAATCTAAGCACACGGGCCTCAGGCATTTTCGCCTCCATCGAATATAAGGTGGTCGGGTCTTAAAAAATATTGTTGTTGCTAGTAGCGCTGCGTGTGCGTCTTCTATTGCCGAGTGCCGAGAAAGGCAGACTGTCCCCACACGCACCTGTACTTCCTTCACCGCTTGCTACAACCGAAAGAAGTAATTAGCACGAGAAATTGGCCGGGCACAGCTGGTTTACAACACGAAGCGCGTGCGGCGAAACGCGCTTTGGATGGATGGATGGATGCTATGAGCGTCCCCTTTATAACGGGGCGGTGACATGTCTGCCACCAGGCTCGAAGGATAAAAAAAGAAAAAAACTTCCTTGTTTCATGTTGTCCTAATGCCTTATCTACATTGATTAAATCTATGTTATTATAACAAAAAATATAAATTCACAGTCCATCTCTCTGCCTCTTAAGGCAGAATAACCTTTTTTCCCCCAATTATTTATTTTTGTACTTTATCTCTACTTTTCTGCCACCAATACTCTAACCGTCTCTTACTTATTTCTATCGCGGGCGTGTTCAGCTTTCCATTGTTGTCCCTAAAACCCAAGGCTTCATGTAGACTCGTGCCCACACGTATACCTGGGTGAATATCGCCACATTCAATCAGTACATGTTCCATCGTTTCCTTAGTTCCCCCGCAGCATGTACATAGTTCTTCTTCGTTACTGAATCTCGTTTTATAACTACGCGTTCTCAGGCAGCCCGACCTTGCTTCAAACAGTAAAGCGCTTCCCCTTGAATTATCATAAAACCTTTCCCTCCTTATTTCGTTTTTTCCTTTTCGGTAGTTACTCAGAGCCGGCTTCTTTTCCATCGCTGTCATCCAATAAGTCTTCTCCGCCTCTCTGACCTTCCGCTTAATGCTCCTTGTTGTGTTGGCGGTTGGCTCGCGACGCCCTCACGCGGAGCGCGCCGTCGTGACCGTATAGAAAAAGTTCCATTGTACTCCCGGCGGCTGCTCAGGCCGTAAGGGAAGGAGCGAGCGCGCGCCTCTAGACCGGCCGTGGCTGAGCCTTGCTGCAAACAAAGGCCACAGAAAATACGTCTTCCCTTCAACCTCTACCCGCGGGTATAGTGCCTAGAATATACTGGCTAGTGTGCTGAGCGGAGGGGGTATCCTATGGGAGGAGGTGGCAGGGCCGGTGATGCCTTCCAACTTTCGCCGGCAGGCGGCGACGCTTGTCGCAAAGGTGTAGGCCGCGCGCCGGTTTGGCCTCCGCAGTTTTAGTGCCTCGTGTCCGAATTTGTCTTAGTGACGTCTGCGCTGCTTTTATCGTGTTCGCGCTGTCCTTTGTGTACGCACGAGTAAATGAGAACTGCAAACAGTAATGATGCAACGGGAGAAGCATCAGGGCAGGCAGAAAACATGCTTCGTTCCGCTGTGTCGGAGTGGCTATCACATTTTCTGTTGAAATACAGATGGGGTTTTTCACTAATATGTTTGTATTAAGCAGTTGTTTGAGTATTTCCCTGCCCGTTTAACATTTTTCACTGTATTTTGCTGATTTAAGAACTGGTATTATGACTATTTGTATTGTGTCTCTTCTGTTGAGCGTTTGTTTACATTTATGTGTGCGTTGCGTGTTTTGAACATTATTTATGTTTGATAAGTGATGGTTAAGTTGTGGAACAGTGGGATTTTTCATAGTGAAAGTCAGATTATATTCTCAGTTATTAAGGTGGGGTGAAACTTCGAAAGTGAGTTTCAAAGCTTGGCTGTACAGCAGTGGCAATGAAAGCTATGACTAAAATTTGCGAGGTATCTTAAGGTGGACGCAGGTTGCATTAAAGCTCAAAAATGGTTTGAAATTGTTTAGTATTTTTTTATTTGTGTTTGTTTTCCTACTAGTGTACTTTTTAAATAAGATCTGCCAACTGCAGACCATTGCAATTTTGCATAAAGGTAGCTACTAACGCTTTACAGAAGTGGAACTAAAATTGTGAGCGTACAACAAAAACTAGATTTATGTTTTCTTACGTTTGTTGATTTATGAAAATTGCCACTTATGACTGATTTTTTGTACTAAAAATACAAATACGCATAGGCTACTGCTTCTAGTGCCAGTTATGTAAATGCCATTGTTACCACGTGGAAATTTTTGTTTTCTAAGCCCATTAATTCTCAAGAAAAAGGTACAGAAACTACAAAAATGTTCTTTTGAGAAAAACGCAGAAATAATGTAGGGGTACGCGAGCATTACCTGTCAATGTGTCAAAGAAAAAGCGCCTAAAATTCTTTTTGAAACTGCGAGTACCCAAATGTGATATATTTTCTGAAAGATAAAGAAATGTTGTATCAGGTAATTTTGAAATCCCAAAATTGAATTTTTTTTTACCAAAGGAAGTCTCATCCCGCCTTAAACTGTTAGTTTATTGCGGTTAAAAACAAAAGCCCATATTCACAAAGGTGCCTCGCACTTGATTTTTTCAGGCAATATTTCAGCTAATCACAATGCTAGACTAATGAAATTATCTAATTGAGATGTCGATCTTGACTAATGACCCCTGTTCGGTTTCTTTGCACTTATGTTACCTTCTGTTAAAATGAAATTTAAGCTCCAGACACATTCGTAATGTTTTTTTTTTGTTTTTTTTTGTGAAGTGAGTAGTACCTTTCAGATAAAATGCATGAGTAGTGAATCCTATTCAGACTGGCTTGTGTTCATGGCATGCGGTCTAGAAAATACGGATGCCATGCTGGAAAACGCAGAACAGGGAAAGTGACCCCACCCCACCCTACATTTGCGTATAAACGATGCTCTGTTAACTACAGACTTGCTCATGTAGATACAACAATGCAGTAGCCACAGCTGAACTTCAGAAACATCGAAACAACCGATCCGAGAGTATGGGGCCTATGCTGATATCTGCAGCACTGGGTGTGCAATATTCATCCTGTTTGTGAAAGCGATCAATGTGCAAAAACTAGTGTCATAATGTCTGCAAGAAATATTAGTGTATTTGTGTAATACCAGCGTTACACTGGAATTTGCGATTACTGTCGACCTGCTTCGAGTCAAATATCTGCTCGTGAGAATTATCGTAGCCACCGATCCGACTACCTCGGCGCATAATACACTCTGCAAGTCCATGATGGTGCATCATACCGAGTGTGACGCGCCGCTAATATAAAATATGACCACGACTGAGCGGTGCGAATTGCAATTGACTGGATCGACTTCGAGTAAAATCGCTGCGTTGAAAACAGCGCGAAAACGGGATGGCTAAGGATAACAAACAACATAAGCGCTGTTGCTTAACCTTCGTCCAGTCTTCGCGCTGTTTTCAACAGAATAAGATGTACTAACTGGCCCTTCAAAGCACCCTGCTATCGCCAGCGAATGTTCACGTGTAGCAGCGAAGAATCCGAGTCGTACTTGATCGCGATCGAAATTGCCGTGAGCCATCCTTACGACACGATTGCTTGCACCTAACGTGTCAACCTTAGCTGAGTGTTTTCAACTGGCAAGTTGGGTGTATCGTAGTATATTAATTGTGACTTTTCTACTTCGCTTTGGTGGTGAAGCACAGTATCGGAAAGCTAGCAGACGACCGTGAGGGACGTGTGGAACCTTCGTCATTTTGTAGTGCCCAACCAGTTGAGGATTCTCTGCGGGCAGCAATTTGCCGCTAAGATTTCCTTCTTCCGATCGAGTGTTCTGTCGAGTGTGTTAAAAGGAACGAAGAACACTGTATTCGCAGCAGAAAGCGCCGTGCTACGCAGCCGCAAGCGCAGGAGCCGCCGACGCGCGATGGACCTTAGCGAGTCGCAGCGCCGCCATGCGGTGACTGTGGGAAGGCATCAGAGCGGTGGCCACGCCAAAGCGCGCGCTCAGCACACTAGCCAGTATATTCTAGGCACTATACCGCGGGAGTAAATGCAACCGTTCGTCCCCCCATTAGTCTTTTCTGAGGTATGTCTAGTCCTCCGAATTTGCACACGACACACACTTCGCGACAGTTGGTCCTCTCGCGGACTAACGACACGATTTGAGGACTAAAGCCGACTTTACTCCCCCTTCAGCCGGTTTTTTTCTTAGAGTGATATATATATATATATATATATATATATATATATATATATATATATATATATATATATATATATATATATATCCAGCAGAAAAGTCGGAGCACGTGATAATCGCCGGAGACTCGAATTTAGCTAGATGCGCAGAAGCAGTCAAGGAAAGGGTGAGAGGCGACAAACGAGTTTTAATGGGGAAGTTCCCGGGACATAGGCTGGGATCAGTGATGAGACAAGCTAGCGCAGAACAAGCAACTAAGGCTAAAGGACGTAACCTCGTGATACTCGCGGGAGATATAAACGACGTCTTGAATGAAGAATCAGCCGAACTAGCGACCACATTGGCGAAAGGGGTCGATGACATGCGCGCCATTTCCCCTTAGGTGCAGATAGTGAACATATCTGGTTGTTTTGCGCTACAAATATGTTTACTAGTGATTCAAACCAACTAGCCCGCATCACCGCCTTGACTGCAGATAGTGGTATGCACAATACCGGAGGTACCGGTGCGTGACGGCAACCTGCAAAGAGCGGTTCTCGACGCAAACAAAGAGATATGGCAGATGAGTCGAGAGAAAGGCATCGAGGTAGTGGAAATAAACAGAGAGGTGCACAGGTGGGGTGGTTTTCGAAGAGACGGAATACACTTCGATAGGAGGCTTGGTCATGAGGTGTGTTGGCGACTTGCCGGACGCGCAGTAGCTTTTTTGGGGGGCACGCTGGCCCTTCGGTGCCCAAGGTAGCTTGTAATAAGGAAAACAACCAGGGGGACTCTGACAGGTAGTATAGCGAAAAAACAGGGAAAATGTAAAAGAAGGGAGAAGGCGCGCGTTGCAATTAGTTACATTAACATGCAGGGTGGCAGAAAAAAGGCAAAATGGGTAGAGATTGAGGAACAGTTAAACAAGGAACAGATAGGTGTTTCTGCGATTACAGAAACACACCTTAGAGACTTGGAAGAGCCACCACATATTGACAATTGTACTTGGGAAGGATGTAACAGGATCACATCAGAAAGAAGAGGTGGGGGTGTTGGAATGCTAATTCATAGCAGAACAAAATGGGATAGAGTGAAACAAACGTGTTCAGAGCACATATGGCTTTCGGGCACAGTAGGTGGAAAGAAAACGTGGCTAGGTGTAGCTTACTTGTGGACGGGGAATAACTGCAGAGAAAAGAATCTGGAGATAGTGAAATGCATAAGCACCGATATTAAAGAATTTGGTCATGATGCCGAAATAATCCTTCTAGGGGACATGAACGCTCACATTCATGACCTTGACGAATATTCAGACACCAATGGCAAGTTATTACTGGATCTCTGCGAGCAACATAGTCTTGAGATAGTTAACGTGGGGCCTAAGTGTGAGGGGCAGATCACGTGGGAAGTCGGAAACAGGCAATCGAGCATTGATTATTGTCTCATGACAGAAGGAATATATGACAAACTTAGAGAGATGAGAATAGACGTGGAAGGCATTAACAGCTTGGGTAGTGATCATAAACGCATAATATTACAAATGGGATATAAAACTGAAAATAAGAACATAGAATCAAAGTTTGGCAGCTTGTATCTAAATGACAAACAAATAACAAATATAGCCGCAAGAGTCGATGAAAAAGTAGACGAACTACCAGGAAAGACTGGATGTATAGTGAGCTGCTACATGTAATCACGAAAGAACTGGAAAAAGAGAAGAAAACTATTTGTTGGAAAGGAAAGAGAAAGCCAAAAAGTTGGTGGAACAAAGAAATCCGGGAGGTGATCGAGAAGCGACGTGAGGCGTCACGGGAGCACAGACAGGCAAAAAAGGAGAAGCGGCCACATGAAGAAGTCAACCAAATATGGGAAATATATTTAGAGCAAAAATCCATTGTGCAGAAATTAGTCGAGGCAAAAATTAAAGGTAAAAGCGAACGCTGGATGACAGAGATTCGCGAAAAGAAGAAGGCCACGCCTAGGATATTTTGGAGCCACCTAAAAGCGCTGGGTAGGAAGTCTGTCACAATGCAACAACATATGGTAGATGAAGGAGGAAATCAATTGGAAGGGTATGAAGCGCTAGGTTACATCCGAAAGATAACAGCCGATTCGTTTAAAAAGGTCGCCCAGGGGATTCCCGCGGTGAGTAAACGTACGCAAAGGAGTGCAACCGACGAAGATGTAGTGCTAGAGAATTTAAATTGGCCGAAGGAAAAATTCCTAAGCGCACTATTCCGAGCTTAGATGGGGTTCCCGTCAGCCTCATTAACGAACTCGGACATAACACAAAAGAAGCACTGCTGAAAGCCGTAGAAAAGTGCTTACAGGAGAGGGAAATACCAGACAGTTGGCGAAAAAGTAGAATGAACTTAATCTATAAAGGCAGGGGAGAAAAGGATAACATTCGCTCGTATAGACCGCTAACCATTCCATCGGTGCTATACAGGTTGGCGATGCAGGGAGTAAAATTAAAAATAGAAGCGTGGGTAGAATAAAATGATATTTTGGGAGAACTTCAGAATGGATTTCGAATCGACAGTCGGTTAGACGATAATCTGTTTGTTCTTACCCAGTGTTTAGAAATATCGAAAATAGAAAACAGGCCCTTATACATTGGCTTATATATATCTAGATATCACCGAGGCGTATGACAACGTTAATCAGGAAATTTTGTGGGATATATTGAAAGAAGTGGGCATAGGTGACGACTGTATACAGCTTTTGAGGGAAATATACCGAGAAAATACAGTTTGTATGGAATGGGAAGGAATAAGTAGCAAGGGCAGCGTTGAAATCAGCAAGGAGCTGAGACAGGGATGTCCTTTGTCCCCGCTGTTATTCATGCTGTACATGGTAAGGATAGGAAAAGCGCTAGAAGGTAGCAACATTGGATTTAATTTGTCACACAAACAGGTCGGCACATTGGTTGAGGAGA
Organism: Rhipicephalus sanguineus; assembly: GCF_013339695.2. Lineage (NCBI taxonomy): Eukaryota > Metazoa > Arthropoda > Arachnida > Ixodida > Ixodidae > Rhipicephalus > Rhipicephalus sanguineus. The sequence goes on along the minus strand of NC_051177.1, from coordinate 219,406,095 downwards.
AGCTTCCAGGTCTATTTTATGCTGGGGTTTTATGCTGGGGCGGACAGTCAAGATGATATACAGCGACTGGCAGATATATGCGGATGGGAATGTGAGGCTCTAGGACTAGGATTTAGTGGAAAAAAAAATGTGGATTGATGGTATTCAATGATCACGAAGACCATGCGGTCTTAATACAGGGCCAAAAAATACCGAGGGTAAGAGAGTACAAGTACCTCGGAGTATGGGTAAATGAGGGGGGTAGATATATGGAGGTACAAGAGAAAGCGTCGGTAGCAAAGGGAAAGAGGAATGCTGCAATTATGAAGCACAGAGATTTATGGGGATACAATAGGTACGAGGCGCTTCGAGGACTGTGGAAGGGTGTGATGGTCCCGGGGCTTACATTTGGGAACGCAGTGGTGTGCATGAAGTCAGAAGTGCAATCAGGAATGGATGTATATCAAAGGACGGTGGGCCGCCTCGCGTTGGGCGCTCACGGGAAGACGACAAATGAGGCTGTAAAGGGCGATATGGGATGTGCAGGTTTTGAGGCGAGGGAGGCTCAGAGCAAAATAAGGTTCGAAGAAAGGCTAAGGAATATGAAGGAGAGTAGATGGCCAGAGAAGGTGCTCCGTTACTTGTATAGGAAGAGCGTGGACACACAGTGGAGAAAAAGAACTATGAGGCTCACTAGCAAATATACGGCTGGTAGTGTAAGCAGTATGTCAACAAAGAACGTTAAGCGAAAAGTCAGAGAGGCGGAGAGGATTTACTGGACAGCAGCTATGGAGAAAAAACCGGCTTTGAGTAACTACCGAAAGGGCAAAAATGAAATATGGAGGGAGGCATTTTACGATAATTCAATGGGAAGCGCTTTACTGTTTGAAGCGAGATCGGGTTGCCTTAGAACGAGTAGTTATAAAGCGAGATTCAGTAAATAAGAAGAACAATGCACGTGCTGCGGGGAAGATAAGGAAACGGCGGAGCATGTTCTGATTGAATGTGGAGACATTCGCCCATGTGTACGTTTGGGCACGAGCCAACATGACGCCTTGGGTTTTATAGACAATGGAAAGCTGAACACACCCGCGATTGAAATAAGTAAGAGACGGTTAGAGCATTGGTGGCAGAAAACTAGAGAGAAAGGACAAAAACAAATATTGGGAGAAAAAAAAATAAGGACATTCTGCCGTAAAGGGCAGAGAGCGGGGCTGAAAACTTAAGTTTTTTTTTTCTGGAGTAAAATAGTTCTAATTGAAGTAAAGACACTAGGCCAACGCTAAGAAAAAGAAGAGTAAATGTTTTTTTTTTTTTTTTTGTCGAGCCTGGTGGCACACTTGTCACCGCCCCGTTATAAAGGGGACGCTCATAGCACCCATCCATCCATCCACCGCGCGTCGGCGGCTCCTGCGCTTGCAGCTGCGTAGCACGGCGTTTTGTGCTGCGAATACAGTGTTCGTTCTTTTTAACACAGTCGTCAAAACACTCGATCAGAAGAAGTAAATATTATTGCCAAATTATTGCCCGCCAGAGAATCCTGAACTGGTTGGGCACTAGAAAACGACGAAGCGTTTCACACGTACCTCACGTCGTCTGCTAGTTTTCGCGACTATGTGCTTCACCACCAAAGCGAAGTAGAAAAGTCGCAATTAATATACTACGACACACCAAACTTGCCAGAGAAAACAATCAGCTAAGTTTGACACGTTAGACGCATCGTGTCGTAAGGATGGCTCACGGCAATTTCGATCGCATTCAAGTCCGACTTGGATTCTTCTCTGCTACTCGTGAACATTCGCTGGCGATTTTACTCGCAGCAGGGTGCTTTGAAGGGCCAGATGGTACATCTTATTCCGTTGAAAACAGCGCGAAGACGGGACGAAGGCTAAGGAAGCGCTTGTGTTCCTTAGCCTTCATCCCGTGTTCGCGCTGTTTTCAACGCAGCGATTCTACTTGAAGTCGATCCAGTCAACTGAAATTCGCGCCTCTCGGTCGCGGTCATATTTTATTATATTAGCGGCGCATGTCACTCGGTATGATGCACCATCATGGACTTGCAGAGTGTATCATGCGCCGTCAGATCGGTGGCTACGATAATTCTCGCGAGCAGATATTTGATCCGGAGCGGGTCGACAGTAATCGCAAATTCCCGTGTAACGCTGGTATTACACAAATACAAATATTACACACGCTGGTTTTACACAAATATTTATTGCAGACATTATGACACTAGCTTTTGCACTTTGTTCGCTTCCACAAACAGGATGCATTTTGCTCATCCAGTGCTGCAGATATCAGCGTATGCGCCCCATACTTTCGGATCGGTTGTTTCGATGTTTCTGCAGTTCAGCTGTGCCTACTGCATTGTTGTACTACGCGAGTAAGTCTGTAGAGCATCGTTTATACGCAAATGTAGGGTGGGGTTGGGTCACTTTTACTGTTCTGCGTTTTCCAGCCTGGCACCCGTATTTTCTAGACCACATGCGGTGAACACAAGCCAGTCTGAATATAGGATTCACTACTCATGCATTTTATTTGAACGGCACTGCTCACTTCACAAAAACATTACGAATGTGTCTGGAGCTTGAATTTCATTTTAACAGAAGGAGAGGTAAGTTCAAAGAAACCGAACAGGGGTCATTAGTCAAGATCGACATCTCAATTAGATAATTTCATTATTGTAGCGTTGTGATTCTCTGAAATATTGCCTGAAAAAATCAAGTGCAAGGCACCTTTGTGAATATGGGCTCTTGTTTTTAACAGCATGCAATGAACAGTTTAAGGTGGGTTTTTGGTAAAAAAAATCAATTTTGGGATTTCAAAATTACCTGCATGATATAGCATTTATTTACCTTTCAGAAAATATATCACATTTCGGCACTAGCGTTCCAAAAGAATTTTTGGTTCTCTTTCTTTGACACATTGACAGGTAATGCGCGCGTACCCCTACGTTATTTCTGCGTTTTTTTTTTTTTCAAAAGAACATTTTTGTAATTTCTGTACCTTGTTCTCGAGAACTAGTGGGCTTAGAAAACAAAAGTTTCCACGTGTTAACTAATGACATTTACATAACTGGCACTAGAACCAGTAGCCTATGCGCATTGGTATTTTTTAGTATTAAAAAGTCAGTCATAAGTGGCAATTTTCATAAATCAACAAACGTAAAAAACAACAAATCTAGTTTTTGTTGTACGGTCACAATTTTACTTCCACTTCTGTAAAACCTTTATACAAAATTGCAATGCTCTGCAGATGGCAGATCTTATTTAAAGAGTACGTCAGTAGAAAAACAAACACAAATAAAAAAAGCCGGCAGATCCCACACATTGTGGGAATCGATGTAATGCGAAGCAGCCAGCAAAGAGCTGCATACATCGTCTTGTATGTCACTGAGGAAAATGCGTGTCATGGTTTTCATGTTAACTCCTATTATTTATGTTCGACACACAGTAATGTCGCGCAATACCAACTTCGGGGTAGATCAAGCTAGCGAAACGGCCGCCAGCGCACCATGAGCGTGGCACGTAAGTCATGTTGTGCATGACATGTGTGTCATGACTTTCTTGTTAACTCGTGTTATTTATGTTCGTCACAGAGTCACGTCGCGCAATACCAATTTCGGGGTAGATCAAGCTAGCGAAACGGCCGCCAGCGCCCCATGAGCGTGGCACGTAAGTCATGCTGTACATGACATGCGTGTCATGATTTTCGTGTTAACTCGTGTTATTTATGTTCGTCACACAAGCACGTCCCAAGATACCAATTTTGGTGTATATCAATCTAGCGAAACTGCCGCCAGCGCACCATGAGCGTGGCACGTGACACGCATGTCATGCATGTCATGCACGTAATGCATGTCATGCACGTAAGTGACACGCATGTCAGCATGAAACGCATGTCATGCTGTACATGACATGCGTGTCATAATTTTCATGTTAACTCCTGTTATTTATATTCGTCACACAGTCACGTCGCAAGATACCAATTTTGGTGTATATAAAGCTAGCGAAACGGCCGCCAGCGCACCATGAGCGTGGCACGTAAGTCATGCTGTACATGACATGCGTGTCATGATTTTCATGTTAACACGTGTGTTATTTATGTTCGTCACACAGTCACGTCACGCAATACCAATTTCGGGGTAGATCAAGCTAGCGAAACCGCCACCAGCGCACCATGAGCGTGGCATGTAAAACACGCTGTACATGACATGCGTGTCATGATTTTCATGTTATGACTTGTCATTGATGTTCGTCATACAGTCATGTTACGCCACACCAATTTTGGTGTACATTCGATTAACCAAGCGACCAGGAGAGCACCAAGTCGTAGGCGGCTAGATAGATAGATAGATAGATAGATAGATAGATAGATAGATAGATAGATAGATAGATAGATAGATAGATAGATAGATAGATAGATAGATAGATAGATAGATAGATAGATAGATAGATAGATAGATAGATATAGATAGATAGATAGATACGCTCAAAGTCGCAGAAGTTCGCTAAGAAATGCTTCGCATTTAAAATATTAAACAATTTCAAACTATATTTGAGTTTTAATGTAACCTGCGTCTACCTTAAAATACCTCGCAAATTTTAGTCATAGCTTTCATTACCTGCTGTACAGTCCAACTTCGAAACTCACTTTCAAAGTTTGACCACACCTTAATAACTGGGAATATAATCCGAGCTTCACTATGAGAAATCCCTCTTTTCCACAAATCAACCATCAACTTATGAAACATAAGTAATGTTCAAAACACACACATAAATGTGAAAAAAAACACTCGACAGAAGAGACACAATACAATTAGTCATAACACAATTTCTTAAATGAGCAAAAGACAGTGGAAAATGTTTAACGGGCAGGAAAATATTCACACAACTGCTTAATACAAAAAAGATTAGTGAAAAACATTATCTGCACATCAACAGAAAATGCGATTAGCCACTCCGACACAGCGGCACGAAGCATGTTTTCTGCCTGCCCTGATGCTTCACCCGCTGCATCAATACTCTTTGCAGTTCTCATTTACACGTGCGTACACAAAGAACAGCGCAAACACGATAGGGGGGGGGGGGGAGGTGATTCTTAAAAGGAAGAAGGAAATGAAAATGGAAATTGGGTGTGGAGTGCACGATAACTGTCTCTCAAGTGAGGACACCTCAACCGATACACTCACGGGGGATTAGGGATTAAAGGGACAGTGGGAGTGAAAAAGAGTATGGTAAAAGAAGAAAAAGAAAGGTATGAGTGGAAAAAAAAAACAGTGAGGGGGTGGGGGGGGGGGGGGCAGGAGAACGGGCGTCCGAGTCACCGTGGTGAGCGGCTAGAAAATTCGTTCGACTAGGCCGGCATCCTCGAGAAAAGCGAGTAGGGCCGCAAGAGCTGATCGGCGACGGTGCACGTGGCCGGTGGGATGGAGCAAGTCCTGTAGGGTCGCACACGGCAGTCCGACGAGGCGGTACTTCATGACGAGCCGCTTCCGCGCAGTGTTGAGAGAAGGACAGTCAAACAATAGGTGGCACAGGGTTTCGATCGCGCCGCAATCGGTGCAGTTCGGTGCAGCGGCGCCGCGAAGACGATGCCTGCGTTCCGCGGGCCACACAGAACCGGTCCTCAGGGTAAGAAGAAGCGCGCGCTCGCGGCGAGTGAAACCAGTGGCTGGGATGGGAGGAGGGGGGTGTCCGGAGGCGACCCGTGCGTCAGGATGCTCGCGCACTAGCTCCCGGCGAAGGTTGTTGCGTGCCGAGTCGAACGAGCTGGCGTAATCCGTCAGCAAAGTCTCGGCGGAGTGTGCTCGTCTTGCGAGTTCGTCTGCAGCCTCGTTGCCCGCGATGCCGACGTGTGAAGGGAGCCACTGAAGGACCACATCACAGCCTCGTTCCTGGAGGGCCAGCAGGCTGAGAGCGGCACGCTGAGCAAGAAGGGGGCCTCGTTCCTCCCTCGCGAGCTGGCGGAGGGCAGGTTTCGAGTCGCAGAAGATTGCTGCGCTCGTGACGGCCGGCGAATTGCGCAGGAGGTCTGCAGCCAGCTGGAGTCCGACTAGCTCAGCTGTTGTTGAGGATGCACAGTATCGCAAGCGGCACTGTCGTTCCGAGCTGAGCTGAGGGGCTATGCAGGCGGCCGCGGCTGAGCGATCCTGCAGGACGGACCCATCGGTGAACACTTGCGTCCTCCCGGCCAGGTCCTCATACATCCGCGCCGCGGCCTCTTGAGCAATGGCACTGATGGGGGTGTGGCGTTTGGATCGAATGCCCGGCAGGTGCAAGTTCACTCGAAGGGGCACTCGACGGTGAGGGGGTGGCCAGCGCGAAAGGCGTGCGGGGTCGTCAGCCACAACACCGTCGTACACGTCGATAAGTTGGCCGACACGTGAGTTTGGCACAGCACGTAACCGTGAGAGGAGAGGACCTGCATCAGGCGCTCGGTGGAGACGCTGCAAGTGGCACAATGCGCGCAGGTCCGCCGTGAGCGACGCAGGCCACGCACGAGCCTCCGCGAGGGTCTCGGCCACACGAGAGCCACGAGGCATTCCGTGACACATGCGGATGACTCGGCGGTGGTCCTGGTCGATCAGTCGCCACTGTGGCGCCTGGAGTTTGCAGATCGGCAGTGCGTAGTGGATGGCAGACAGAGCCATCGCCTCGTAGATGGTGCAGGCGAAGGCAGCGGGGCAGCCGTTGCCGCCTGCGAGTAGTTGGCGCACGGCCGATTCCACGCGACGCGTCGTCTGTCGTACACGTCGCACCGCCGGGAACCATCGGAGGCGATTGTCTATCGTCAGGCCGAGGTAGCGGACGTTGCTACTCCAAACTATTGGTGCACCATCCAGCTGAAGGCACGGAAGACGTCGTCGGGCTTCAGCACGAGGGTGGACGACGAGGGCCTCGGTTTTCGGCGCCGAGATCGTGAGGCCGATGTTTCTCACGAAGGCGGCCACACATTGGAGGGCCTCTTGCATGCAAGCGCGCACCACCGAGCACTTTCGGGTCGGTCCACGCACATACAATGCGACGTCATCAGCGTACACCACTGCGCGAACAGGTAACACAGCCGTTTCTGGTAGGCACTTGACGAGCGGCGCGAGTACCAGATTAAACAAAAACGGGCTGAGGACGCTGCCCTGTGGGACGCCACAGCTGACAGATCGCGGCGCACTTGTCGCCCCGCCCACGCGCACAGTAAACGTTCGGTCAGTGAGGAAGGCCTGAACGTAGTTCAAGAGTTTGCCCTCAACACCTAGCGCGCGCACAGCACTGAGGATAGACGAGTGGGGGAGCGAGTCGAACGCCGACTTTATGTCAAGGAGGAGTAGGATGGCCATTTCTCCATCGTGAAGGGCCTGCTCGAGGGTGCTCACGACTGCAGCAATGCAGTCGATGGTCGCGCGATGTGGCCGGAATCCACACTGCTCTGGTGGGAAAGCGTTGCGCACCTCCGCGATCCACTGTAGCCGGTAAAGAGCCATCTCCTCCATAGTTTTGCCCGCCACAGAAGTGAGAGAGATGGGCCTGTATGACGTCACCGATCGCGCCGGTTTGCCTTGTTTGAGGACAGGGATCACAGTCGCGGAACGCCATTCTTCCGGGAGGACAGCACTGGAGAAAACTCTGTTGAATGCATCCAACAAGAGTGGGCGCTGGGAGGCATCCAGGTTTCTCAACAGCTGATGAGTGATTTTGTCCGCTCCAGGGGCGCTGCGCTTGCGCTTTCTGAGGAGAACCCGTTCCAGTTCGTAGAGGGAGAAGTCCTCTTTGCAGAGAGAGCGAATGTCAGCTGAGGTGATGGGATCCACGGGAGTGAGCGGGTGTGCGGCGTTTGTCGTGACACCGCCAGCGCTCCCCGCTCTAGGAGGGGAAGGAGGCGCGAAAGAGGCGGCAAGCAGTTCAGCAAGCTCCCTTTCAGTGATGCCCTGCGCAACGGCTATGGCGAGCACTGGGTAGCGCGACACTTTCGGGTTTATCAGGACGCGCATGATGTGCCAGCCGCGGCGACGTCCTCGTGGATTACTCAGAGAGGAACAGACGCCCGTTCAGCTGCGGTCGCGTAGCCGCTGGGCGTGCCGCCGGCACACAGCGTCGAGTCGGTTGTACTCTGTCCATGCGCCGGGGACCGAGGAGCGCAGCGCCCGCCGCTGTGCTCGTTGGCGCACTGCGCGGAGGTTGAGCAGCTTGATGTCAGGGCAGGGCGTGCCGGCGGGAACAACACAGCGCGTTGTGGCACGCTCAGCACAGTCCGCGATGCGCGAAAAGAAATCATCACTGCTCTGCACGCTCGCGCACAGGTCACGGAAAAGTGGCCACCGTACAACACTGTATTCACGAACAGCACCACGGCTGGGGTGGCACGGGAGGAGTGTGATCGGGTAGTGATCAGAACCGGCAGTGTCAGAGTGGCGTTTCCACTCGTAGGAGCAGCGTTCTGACACCAGCGCCAGGTCAATCACTGTCGAGGCCGCACTGCGACGGATGAAGGTGGGTTCCCCGGAGTTTAGTACGAGGAGTCCCACCGAACTGATCGCGTCGCATAGGTCCCTACCGCGCGCATCCGTGGTACGGCAACCCCAGCTGACGTGGTGCGCGTTGAAGTCTCCACACAGTACGTGGTCACGCGCGAGCGCGGCGACAAGGCGTGGCACAAACGCGCAGCTGGCCGCGACGACTGGGCGCACATAAACACTCGCGACAGAAGTGTCCACGCCGTCCACACGGACCGTGACAGCAACGCACTCACTCGTCGCACAGCATAAATGATCTGTGGGGACAAGCGCATGAGCGAGTGTGTCACGAATGTACAAACCGGCGCGTGGCTTCCCGGGCGGGTGGGCGGTGTCACAGCACGGCGCATTATTGCACTCAGCCAGCACACACTGCGTGGAACTGCTGTAGCCGATGTAGCCGGGCAGCGAAACATCCTCCACGCGAACATACGTCTCCTGCAAAGCAAGGACGTCGTAGTCGCGCAGGGGAAGGATCGCTGCGAGCTCTGCTTGTCGGCGACGCAGTGAACGGCAGTTCCACTGCAGTATGCGTGGCCTAGACTCGTGTCGATCACTCGCCATCATTTGTTAACGCAAGGTGGGTGGCCAGCGCTGCAGCACAGAGCGGGCGAACGGGGCAGCCGAGAGGGAGAAAATCCATAGCGGCTGTCAGCGCTGCCGAGAGCACAGCGATCACAGAGTTTCTCTTGTCTGTGGCGGTTTGTGAGTTTTTTGCAGACGGAGGACCAGCGGCCGCCGCGTACGAAAAGTTCTCGCGAACCAGGGGGTGGGCACGGGACATGGTGGTAGAGCCGGGTGTTACTGGGTCTCCTGTATTCTGTCCACGCGCGATAGCGAGCGCCTCACGGCGCGAGATTGGGAGCGACGATTCGGCGCGCACTTCCAACAAGCGCCGCTCTTCCTGCCAACGAGGGCAGCGGGGCTCGGTAGCGGGGTGAGCTGCGCCACAATAGAAGCACCTCGCCTTCTTCGCGGTGCACTCACCGAGGGAGTGCGGTCCGCCACAACGCACACATCGCCGCTCAGACGTGCACGTTACGTCCGTGTGCCCATAGCGTCCGCAGAGCTCACACTGGGTTGGTCGTGGACGGCGAGCACGCACGGGCCGGCGCTGTTTGAAAAGTTCCACATCAGGGGGAGCCTTGTTGCCGGCGAAGCGCACAATAACGTGGCGACCAGAGCGAGAGCACTGAAGGACAGGTAACCGTGACGAGATGTTGGCGCGGATCGAATCCTCGTCTAGCGCGGGGTCGACGTTATAGATGACGCCGCTGCAGGTGTTCGTCGACGCCTGCTTCGCGCGCACAGCAATGCCGCAGATGTCAGCCACAGCGAGCAGGGGGTCGAGTGGAGTTCCGGCGGTGACGTCGACCGCGACGACGTTGCGACCGAAATTTACGCGGACGCGACTGACGCCCTCCAGAGGAGCCAAACAGGAGGAGATGGCTTCCTGTGTGGCTGTTCGGAAAGTTTCTCTCCTCACAGCCGGTCTGTAAAGTACCGTCTCCAGCTGGGTGCCGGGGCTTGTGTGCCGTGGGGGCCGGGGGCGTGGGTCGCTGGCAGCGGGCTTCTCAGCACGCTGAGACCGACGCCCGGTGTTGATGGGAACACTTGGTGCGCAAAGCTCTGTAGCGCTCGGGGCCCCAGTGGGGGAGAGGGCGGGGAACTCTTCAGCCGTCAGCTGTCCCAGCACGCGGCTGGCGCGAGGGAGTGGGGAGGAGGGCACGCCATTCAGGGGCTCCTTTCCCTCAAGAATGGGCAATGGCTCGCCTGACCTTGCTGTGCACGTGTGAGCGGGAGCTGGGTTCCCTGGAGTCAGCTGTGCTTCCTCCGTGACGTCAGCAAAGGAGGAAAGGGGCCTGGTGGCTGCGATGGGAGGGGAAGGGTTCTTGTTTGACAAGGGGCATTGTCCCTCCTGGTTCCCCTCTGGAATGTCAATGCGGTCGTTACCCTCCTGATCCACCGTGACTTGCTCGCTGGAATCTGCCTCGGCGTTAAAATGGCCGACTTGGGAGGGAGGACGAGCCAAGATGGCAGCAGCGTCTTTCTCGACTGTGGAGGGAACGGCGCCCGTGGAGTTGAAGGGGCCGGGGCTGGATGGCGGTTCGGGCGCCTGGTTCGTGGAGCCTGGCACAACAGTGGCGGGTCGTTTGTACCTGCGTGGCTGAGCAAGACTCTTGCGAACCTTGCGAGGACGGCGGCGAGGTGACAGCGATTTTTTGGCGTCATCTTGCCGGAGGAGGTTGTTTGCCTCCCGAAGAAGAAGTTCAAACGCTCGAGAGCGCCTAGAGCTAGGAGAGGAGAGGGCGATACATATCACGTACTGTCGCAGCGCATTGTCTTTAGGGAGCCTTCATATGTGCACGCCCCCTCTGTTTTTAAGACTGGCTATACACTACTACGACGGGGACGAACGGGTGCCGCTATAAGGAGCTTCGCCCCTAAAAAAGACAAATTCGGACACGAGGCACGGAGCAGTTATAAAAGACACGCCGGCCAAGCCGGCGCGCGGGCTACACCTTTGCGACAAGCGTCGCCGCCTGCCGGCTAAAGTTGGAAGGCATCACCGGCCCTGACCCCCTCCGCTCAGCACACTAGCCCACGGCCGGGCTAGACCGCACGCGCGCTTCTTTCCTTACGGCCTTCTCACCCGTCGCGAAAGCAATAACTGAATGTTTATTTGAAAATCACAAATATATATGTATAAGAAAGAGAAAAAACAACAAATCCGCACATGCGCCAAAGATAATTGACAGATAAAAACGTGTATGCTAACAAAACTGCGCCCTTTTCAGGAAAGACATTTCCTCATCAATCAAAGCGATAGAAGGGCAGCTCACGCAGTTCTCTTTCTTAGACATATATATTTGTGATTTTTCCAATAAACATTCAGCTGTTAGATAGCGCTTGTGTCGTCGTTTTTTCTTCTTTTTGTCCGTGTTGCGTTTGCGCTAACCGTCATGAGGCATAATGCAGGAGGCATAAAGCACTGGCGTCGATCAGAGGGAGAGATAAACAACGCTGCACGTGTTCTGCAAGCAGAGAGCACCAGATACCTTTGGCCCTTGGTCTCGTTGGACAATGAGTCCGCAATTAAGAGAGATTGCTTGCAGTAATGACGAGCACGCCTTCCCTTTGCTAGCTATTTTCTATTTCTTTATTTTTCCAAATACATATGGAGTGGTTTTCAGGGCTAAAAGCTGCGGTCTGCAGCTTGACAGCTTTTTGAAACACGTACGTGAGTTTTATCTCTAATGGTTGAAAAATAACTGCGTATAGGGAGAAAGAAAGTAAAAAAACAAGAGACGACTCTTGCTGTTGAATAACCCCTTCGGATGGCACGCCCTGAGAGTGGTGGTGTGCATTGTCAAGGTGTTAACACCACCTGGAAACATTAATTCCGGGGACCACGAGCTCTCTTGCGTTCCTTTTGTTAGCGTCAGGATGGCTACGCCGTAAAATAAGACACAATAGAAAACGCAACGCCACACAGTTAAAAGAGGAGATAATGTTTACATTTAATTATCAACAACTTGGTTACAACGCAAAACTCATAACACAATGTCGCATGCGCATATTCGCTCAAATCGCACTGCTAACAACGCACAACCGCTCTAATCGCACCGCTCAAACGCACAAACGCTCAAATCGTTCGCACTTTTCAGACTCACGTCGTCGCTTATTATTATTACAGACCTCGGATGTGACTCTTGCGCTGCGCTGCTGACGACCAACAACAGGCAGCATCAGCTGTACAAGCTACTGCGAGCACAACACAGGAACGAACTACACTACCCGAGGCCTGAGCTTCTAGCTCTTTTGGACAAGATAGTGGTCTTTTTCGATAAGGCCTCTGAACACCTGCCATGCAGGAATGTGCTAGAAGTTTTGCAAACAGCAGTCCAGCCCTAGTTGCAAGGCGCTCCCATCTTAAGCTGCCCTGAAGGCGTTGACGACAGCCACTCCCGACGATCCGCAGATCTCATAGCCGAAAAATTCCTAAGAATTCTCCTCGTCTTAAACCAACTGACTGACGCAAACGACAAGCCTTCCACCTACGCACATAAGCCGACTAGGAAGCATTTTAGGTTGTGAACGAGACATTGGTGAAGTCCGGCAAAGTTTTCACTTGAAAGTGTTCAACTATTTGCGAGTGTTTACGAGCAATAAATATTTATTTCCAGACCTCAGAATGTCTACACGTTTGATGGCGGAGAGCTGTACTCCCGGCTCTTGCATATATACGTTTTTCGATAAGCTTAAGCTCGATGCACATTGCGCATATAAGAAGTCAAATAAACCATTTGTGCGTCTTCAACGATTAGGCAACTTGTTTTTCAACGCGCGGTGAGTGAAGCGCACCCGAACTCATGTGCCGGCGTTGCGCGCGCTGCACGGAGCGGCGGAGGAGGGTCAGGGTCAGGGTCGCAGCGCCCCCCTCAAAGCAGCGGCGAGAGGCATGTACTACACCCGACGCGAAGGCCGTAAGAAGAAGCGAGCGCGCGCGTGCAGTCTAGCCCGGCCATGACTATCCAGTATTGGCCTCGAGGCCCACCACTGGAAAAGCCGGCGCCACCGTCGGCGTGGCGTGCTTGGCAGGATCACGTGGTCCCAGCGGCCGCGTCGGCTGCTTGTGGAGCACTGCCGCGTGCTTTGAAAACGAGTTTCAAGTACCACATGCGCTGCGGTCTGTTCAAATTCGGAAGTTTTCTCTCATTTTCTACTCAACTGAAACTATTGTAATAGAGTGGCTGCCTCCGTAGGCGACGAACATGGGGCTCTACCGCTCGGTGCCGCAGTGCCGCGCTTACGCAACGGAGCCCAGTGTCAGACTGCACCGGTAACCGCAGGTCAAGAAACTGCGTGAGGCATGGGTTGTAAAGCTAAGAAACGGCAAGTAGCCATCGACTACGAGTCTTGTGCAACAAGCACTTCCGCGACGAAGAGTTTCGTTACTGCGTCGGGCCTGCGATGTTGGGTGAGCAGCAGACAGCGCGCACTGAGACGATGGCTCGCGTGCGCTTCCCGCCGGGAAATGATGCTTATCTCCCACAGGATGGAAAAGGCGCTACCTTTTACCACGTGCGATACCATCTCAGAATCCTCCCGTGCGACCTCTTGATAGTCGGCCCCGTGCTCAGAGTCCACAAAATCGGCTGCAGATGCGCAAGTCATTGTTTAGATACGTTTAATTAAAAAAACGCACAGGGTCACTAATGCATTCGCTAAAGATGACTAGAAGGCGAAAGCCACCTTCTTCTTGTCAATCGATGTATTGATTCTCCCGCGCCCCCCTCCAAAAGCGATCTGCACCTAACGCGGTTTTGCACGGCCTCCGTCACCGATCACGGAGGCAATGCAAAGCGCCCATGAGATGTGAATGCATCATGTGACGTCACGTTACGTGACGTCATAATGACGCTAGATATTTTGGCGATCTGTGACGTCATATGGTGACGCCAGCACGGGACGATTATATTTTGCTTCACTCGTGTTGACGCCGCCGACGGGCAATCTTCCAGTTTTATGAGGCATCTAGGGCTTTTGCCTTCATAAGCTACACGACGTTTTGCATTGCCTCCGTGATCGGCCCACCGATCACGGAGGCAATGCAAAGGGACCATGTCATGTGAATGCGTCATCATGTGACATCACATTATGTCACGTCATGGTGATGTCATAATGAAGTTACAAATTTAGATCTGTGACGTCATATGGTGACGTCATCACGTGACGATTATTCTTTGCGTCACTCGTCTTGACGCCGCCGACGGTCAGTCTTCCCGTTTGAAGAGGCATCTAAGGATTTCGCCTTCATAAGCTACGCGATGTTTGCTGGTGGACTAGCGAGAGTCAAATGCTGCGGCTCTGTACTGCATTTATGTTGGCAATAACATTTTTTCAGTCGAGCTTGCGTTCCCCTGCCGCAAACACAATATGCTAAAAAGCCCAAATTTATTTTTGCCACTCTCAAACCCACGTTGGGCCTCTCCAACCCCATCTATTTTCTTGGAGCCTCATTTATTTACGTGGGCAAGATGCCACCTTGTTGGCGTTAGACACGACACTGCTGCCAAAATTGCTGGGGTACTTGCCAAATATTTACTATCCTGTATTGCGGCTGCTGGTTGCTGCAATAACTTCTATTTTATTGACCGCTATTTCAAGTTTATGTGGGTCCTAGTTCACAGCCGACGTTTGCAGAACAAGTCCGGCAAACGTTACTGTATTTCATATTTACCGGCAGCGCAACCACACACACGGACAAAGAAAAGAAGCGAAACGGAAACACAGCGCTGTGTTTCCGTTTCGCTTCTTTTCTCTGTCCGTGTGTGTGGTTTCGCTACCGGTAAATATGAAGTACAACCAACTGGCCCAAGTTTCCGTTTTGTTACAGGTTACTGTATTTTCTTTCTTTTCCTTGGAATTGCATGCTACTATACATGCTCGGTCTCGTAGACTGCTTCTCCTTCCACCAGCAATCTCGAAGTGGTGAAGCTTTGGTCTATGAATTTGTTGATGACAGAGAGCGGCAAGTTCACTGGAATGCAAAGGGATCGATAATTAGGGAGCATTAAAAAAAGGAGTCGCATTTGCTCACGTTCTGTGTGAGCACCAAACGAAACGAATGCACTGAATAAAGAAACAGAAGCAGTGGCATTTGCCCGCTGAGAACACCGATCAGTACGCAGTGCGAGACAACTTGTCAGATGGCATTGAAACGTAAACGAATTTAGACCGAAAAAAAAAAAAAAACACTGAATCGTCGGGACGTCACATCACAAAGTTGCCATGCGCACCGAAGCCGTAGTTGTAACGAAATTGTTTTTGGACTGCTCTGATAGCGTCCGCGGAACAGTAGTTGTTTGTGTACTCATAAATTCTCATATTTTGCGGCCTAAAGTTCACAGCGTGGTGCCAAAACGCGCTCGTAGCAAAAGCGAAACCATCAGTACGAACATACATGCAGACGCTCATAAATGCAGAGGCACCGTCAGTCGTCACGAACCCGTGCAATCGCTGGCTTGAGGCTTCTTTCTGTTATGCTCCGTTTGGTTATACAGGCAGTCTACTCTAACGAGATATTTCACACAGTTTGCACTCAGCGATTGACTACCTTTCACGCAAGAGGCCGGTTCAGGGGTCTTCAACGCGGTGACCACGTGAAGCGGGTGCTCAGTTTTCTGCAAAGAGACAGCGACTGTAGACTATCTTGTGCTTTCAATTCGTCGACAATGATTATTTTGACAGTAAAGAACACAGTTCCTTTCGAAAGTACTTACAGAAATGCCCTGGAGGGCTTCCGCGAGGTGTTTTTGTAGAGCGCCGACAGCAAAACCTATGGGGAGCGCGCCGGCGGTATCCTACCCACGCAATCGAGGCGCGTCCGATAGAGGGCGAACATCACCGGCGGCGAGTAAATAGCGGCGAGTGCACTCGCATTATTTCCTATATGTTTTTATGAATCCTTTGTGTGATTTTGCCGTGCACCTTTGCATGATGAAGAGGGTGTGAAGTGCCCTCTCGGTAGCGTGAGCTACCGTCAGAAGCAGAGGAGATTAATGCTTCAGTACGAAGTGAAGTTGCCATTTAGGCGGTGAATCGAGCAACGAGCCTAATTGAGCATCTCCAATTTCTGTGCTACCCTCATGATGAAAGCGGTTCGTTCTTAGTGGCACCTCTGTCGGTATTGAATAATCATCCCCCATTACTTGACTATCATGGTGACTTGGCGAACAGCAGTGATATTTCTGATAGTTCTGTTGGTAGAGCAAGTGCTTTTGTGTGGTTTAAATTTTGGGCGCAAGAAAGCTGTTCAGCATAGTACGTTTTGATGAGAGTGACGACGTGTATCGCCTTCAGGTAGTATGCGAGGGATTATTGTAACCATGGAGGAAGGAAAAACTAAGGAGAGGCCCTATCGTATCCCAATGCATTGCGAAAAGTGTGGCGGAAGTGACGTCAGATTTATGGGGCAAACAAACCGGTATGGGGCAAACAAAACAGCAGACGCCCCGCGGCGTGCTCTCCGCGGTGGTTCGCTTCTGTTCGAATCTGTAGTCCCGGCGTAAACTTAGCGCGTATTGTGTGGTTCGCACGCAGTAAAATGTTGCAAGTAGATGTTTACCAGGCTGTTCATGCGTGGCAGGCCCGAGCGCTGCGTGCTGAAATTCTTCGTGGAGCGTTTTTGTGCAACAGTACAGAAAGTACCGGTACGTGCCGTAATCAAAAACATTCAGCCCCTGCCTTATCGTATTCGGACTCACCTAGCAGTGACTTACGCGTTCTGCTGGACGTTAGGCCTTTCTTTTACTTTCTCGTAGCCCGATTTCCAGATTCATTGCCCGATTAGCGGTTCTTTGCACGTGTATATGGAGTAAGCGTAGTAGCTATTCGGCGCAGCGCCAACCTACAGTTGACGTAACTTGACGTCGAAAAGAGGACACCGCGGTGTATTGTATACGCGACGGTGCATGTAAAGTTTGTAATTCCAGTGCGCACACAACACAAGCACGCAGCGAGCGCACACCGCACAATATATACATCACGTAGTCCGATAACAACAACAAAAGTTTGTTGCCCTTTTGTTTGAACGACGCAGCCTCTAAAACGTTCGATGCCTTCAGCGCATGGTATGTACGGCGCGTCAGACGCCAAAAACAAAATTTCACGTGTGTTCCGGGTTCACAGAATGAGTAACAAGCAACAGAGCGCACATCCGAGAGCTTCGCACGCAAATACCATGCCTTAGTGATCAGTAATGAAGCGAACGTATACGTACACATGAAAAGTGACACCCGGTACTGTCGGCAGTGCACGCGTGGGCATTGCGTAGCTTTCCAAAAGAACACACACAAAGAACAGCAAGCGTGAACCGACTACGCCGCTTGCACGGCGAAAAACAAACAAACAAAAAAGGCTGCAAAGTTTCGCGATGCGCGCATGCGCTTGCAAACGTCGCGACGGAAATCGCGAAATGTTTCGCTGCGCCTTCGCTAGGAGGCGATGCGGGTGTTTGCGATGTGGAGGCTTCACGAATGTGACGTCAGGGCCTCTCCTTAGTATTCCTTCCTCCATGATTGTAACGTTAGCTACACTTGCCTAGCCGGAGCCGATTTTGCGTGGAGGGTCATGAGCCGTGCTGCGCATGCGCGAGGATCAGTGATGTCACACAGCTGGGTCACCGGAGCTGGCATCTCACGCGCTCTCCGACACCGCTGCTGGTCTGCGCGTTCGGGAGGAGTGGCGTCGTAGGCGCGGCAGACACGCTGGCGCAGGCGCGCGCGCAGACTCCGCCACCGCCACGCGCGGCTCGCCGCTGCTGGTCTGCGCCGCATTCGAAAGTGACGTCGTATCCATAGACATAGTGGCGCCGGCGCGCGCGCAGCTATTCGCCTTCGCTGTGCAGTCGCCGTCTGACACTGCGCTGGGGCCGCTTGATAGCGCCTCTGACTGGCGTTTGCAGGTGGGTAACGCCATGGAGAAGGAAAGCGCAAGTGCTGCTCAACGGCGCAGAAGAGCCGAGAAGCTTATCTCATCGGATACCGAAGTAGTTGCCTGGCAATTAGCAGTTCAACGTACGAAGAATGAACAGAACGCTAATAATCCTAGACAATCTGGAAAGCTAAGAATAATCAGCTGAACCTTTGCTAACGCTACGTATATCCTGGCATAGCCGAGCTAAGCCACTGCAAATTTTTTTTGGTCAGCTGCCGGCTCGTAAAAAAAAGATCACGTGCTACGTGACGCCAATAGGCAGAAAAAGCGTTCCACACTCGCCGCCATGGCTGCGATCGGCGCTGACCAACTCCTCGGTTAAAATGCGCATGAGAGGATGACCGCCGCCGTAGCTCAGTGTTAGAGCATCGGACGCGTTATTCGAAGGTACGGTCCCTGCCGGCGGCAAGTTATCTTTTCGTGCACTTTACTTTCTTCACATTTATATCCTAATTGCTACAAATAACGCCTATCTTTTCTTTGGCATTATTTTCTGTTAGTTCACATATTCTTTTTGTTATTTAATCACTATATTTTTAATATTCATCGCTCATTTGTTTTGGTTCATTGCACTGGCCAGAGTCTTCTGTCTCTGCAAAAATAGTTTTTTTATTGAGTGGAATTTGAGTTGTGAGTGTTCTTGTAAGGCCCACGTTTAATGAAATTTATAATTATGAAAAAGGAACAAAAAAATAAGACTTCCTTTATAATGCTCCCATGCGCCTAAAAAGGTGTCCTTTTAATGTAGGCTAAAAATCTCCAGCGATTATCGTTTTTTCAAACATTTTTTTTTCTGACACTTGGCCTCATACCTTAAGACCAGTCACAGTGGACAAGACATGGTTTCATTTCGAAACTGAAGAAGCCAAAGCGCAATGTAAAGAAGTTCAAGTGAACCTTCTCCAGCAAGAAGTGTATGGCTACAGTGTTCTGGAATAGAAATGGTGTTTTTTGGTGGAATTCAGAGAACCTGGAAAAACCATCACTGGAGCTTCGTACAACACGACCCTTGAACGTCTATGAAGGGTAATTTCAGTGATGCTACCGAGGACTTCTGATTTGGAGCAATTTTTGGAGCAGCAAAATTTCCGTTTTGGAGCACTTTGGAGCAGCAAAATTTTCATCTTGGAGCACTTTGGAGCAGATAATTTTGCATCTGGGAGCACTTTGGAGCAGCGAATTTTACATCCTGGAGTGCAATACAGAAGCATATTGCATTAACATTCAAGCACTTGAGTATTGTTATGGGGCTCTTATGAAGGCTAGAAATATTTCGATTCATTGCAAATCTCATGGAAAAAATCATCTCAGGAGCATAGGCGTGCACACAGGGGGGGGGGGGGCGGCCGCCCCCTCCCTTAATCACCTAAGAGGGGGGGCGCGAAATCTGCCCCGTACATTGACCCTTGCGATAGCAATTATATGGACACTCTCGGCGGATTTTTGCCGTCGCCGTTGCCGTAATTTTCCGTATAAAGTCCAAATTAATAACATCACCACGCGCATTCTAGCCGCGGGTAAAAGCTCGCGAGCGCTGGCGACGAACGCGGCTGAAGCGGAGATTGAACTAGCCGGCCGTCTGTCTCCGCCGCACGGACATCGCATGAGATAACATCTCCCCGCGTGCGGGCCTGCCGTCGATTGCTCATCAAACAGAAGGGAAACACCCCGCCCGTCTTTCTTAAAGGGACACTAAAGGCAAATAACAATTTATGTCAGAGTGAAAGCCCAATGTATGACAACTTCTAAAACGGCAATATTATCAACAGCAGTGCCCTACTTACCGAGAAATTAAGCTAAATGTATCACATGATGAGCGCCACGAGTGGGACATTTTCGAAGTGATCCCGATGACGTAGGGAAGTCGGCCTACAATAAATCACTAGTAATCAAACTAGCAGCAGTAAAAAAAGAACATTCCGAGCATCAAAAGACGTAATAAAATGCTGTTTGTTCGTTTCCGCTTGATTCATGGAAAGCAAAACCTCTGTGGCGTTGCCATGGGGAACGGCGCGCGCGGTTCAAAGGTTCCGTTTTCGCCGAACTGTGCCTCGCCCGTCTCAGTGGTAGTTTCGGGATCGCGTACTACCGTGCGTGTTTTGCGCGCTCGTGAAAGTCGCTCTGACAGAAAGTTCGACAAAATGCCGCATGCGTGTGATATTGCCGGATGCCCGAATGGTGCACAACGCCAGTGCTGCAGCAAGGAAACCGGTGTGTCTTTTCACTGGGTGCCGCGGAATGAACCCTTACGCTCGAAGTGGCTTAGTGTCATGCCATTGCGCCAGTGTGCTAAACAGACAAAACATCTGCGTGTGTGCTCGCTGCACTTTCGTACTGAGGATTACGAGACCAACCGCAACTTGGTGACGGCTTTGAATGTGCCCATCCGAGCAAGTCTTTGCCGCAGCGCCGTTGTTGCTACTGTGGGTCCCGCTACTTCCGCTCGGCTGCTACTAGTGTCGGCGGCCGCGCAGTAAAAGCGGGCAACGTTGGGCACGGCAGCAGTGACGTATTAGAGTCGTATTTTCAGGCGGGAGATTTGAAGCGCGCTAACGCGATGCGGACCACTAAAAACGTGATTTTATTTCAAAATAAGCACTTCCTTGGCACAAAAGCAGCGCTACGAGGTTTCTGGACCGCTATTTCGACAATCAACGTCGACTTAATATTTGCCTTTAGTGTCCCTTTAAGGAGCATGAAGGGACGCCAGGGGAGCGGAAGGGGGGGGGGCATCGTTCGAAGGGCGCGGTCGCTTGCGCGCGCGCTATCTCGAGGCATCAGGAGACAGCTCGTAAACGTGCTGTACTCTCAACGTTTACTTCGCGTTTAAAGAACTCAGAGCAAGAAAACGCTTCGGTTCCTGGAGGGGCCATATTGCCTTAAAGGGACCGACAACCGATTTTTCTCGACCCAGTTTTTTACGGCGCGACAGGAAGCTTACCCTTCGTAGCGTTTGTAGCTGCAGTGGTTTATCCTAGAAGCTCGTAGTTATCTTATAAGCAGCATTTTTCGATCTGAAAGGCTACAAACACGCATGAAGGCTTGCTCCAGCAACGCTGAGAATTGACAGATGCCGCTAGCCCTTGTGAAAGCTGTCGTTCTGCTTTCGCAGGAGTTACTGTAGCTATGCTTAACCATCCTTTATTTTGAGCTTGCAAACCATTTTTGAAAATAGAAAGCTGTTACAATGAGGTGATGTGGCTTTATACACCTTCTCGGTATTTGTACAGCGTTGTGTGCGCCTGCGCCCAAGGTTGCCTGTGCCTGTGACATGGATGGCTTGTGCCGGCATGGGATCCTTGCGCCAAGCGAAGGCAGCGCCACTTTGTTGCATAGAACTAACGCAGGCCTATATGTACATTTTTATGGAGTAATATCGTTTAATATAAAGAAATGAACAATATTTCAGTACTAACAGAAAAGTGATCGAACGCATACACCAACCAATGGTCACGTGACCGCTTTCATCGGACCGTCTATGATTTTGCCGCCAGAGGCGCCAAAGGTCATTTTTCGCGACTTTCAATGAAGAAATAAAAATATAAATCCACCTCTCACGAGATAAACAGGGTTGGTTTGAGTCAATGCGACGGACAATCTTTCCATCAGTGCAGTCATCTCATTTCATGTTCTGGGCAGTTGTCGGTCCCTTTAAACCAGCGTTTTGTTGAGTTACGCGAGATCGGATCCAAAAGAGTTAGCTGCTAGTCTTACTTCGTTTCACAATACAATTTTTTGGTATCGCATTCATTGCTTCGCTCTTAAGCGAAACTGAGTTTTTTTAACCGTCAGCTATTGACCCCCAAAAGCGAGGGGCGGACGTGTAACATGGCGTAGCCGCTTCACTGTGGGCCGTCAGCGACGGGCCCGCTACTGACAGCTGCGCACTTGCGGCTGCTCCGACCAGGAGATATGATTTTACTAATGAGATGACATTTTTAAAAAAGCAAGAAAAAAATTCGAATTGGAACCCTAGCACGTGAGCTCGAAAGGGCAGGTCCTTTTAGGGGGTATTTACCGCAGAGAGATTACAAACTCGGACGTGCTGGCGGAAGGAATTACGAAAAAGCTGTTCTGGGTGATGAAGATCAACGGATAAAGTATATCCGAGGAAAAGTGTCAACGCGTTTCCACCGTTCGCGTGTTCTTCCATGAACGCGAAGCAAGGAAAATTCGATATTGTCCCATATATCTACTGCGAGCGATCCCAGATTTCATTCCGCGATGTCCGGAAACAGAAGTGACAGACATTTTAGCGGCACTCATGTAGTTATTACTGAACATTGCTTTCCTTACGTGCCGTGCGACGCTTGAAACGAGCTATCAGCAGCGTTTCTGGAACAGACGACGTCCGCCGATGAATCGCCGTCGCACTTTCTCGCTACCGATAGGCCTAGACGTCACGAGCCTCTACGGAGAGCGCGTTTTGCTGTCGAGCCGACTTGCAGAACAGAAGCTGCGTCGGCACCGTGCATGGCATCGTGGCTTACTCGAACGCACGCGCGAGCGCTATTTATTCAGCTTGCAACTTTATTGGCAGCCCCAAGATCGAGCTGCACATGTTCTGACGCGCCGGCGGTGCGATTGCCGGTGATAGACGCCCCCAAGCCCGAGACTTTGGCGCAGTTTGGCGCAAATTTCGTCGATATTATCAGGATGGCGCAGTAAATACAATTTGGCGCATGAGTGGAATCACTGTACTAATTTAGAACAAGAGGAATATTGTCATCAGGCACTGTCCTTCTTCGTGACAATGCGCAACTGCACTGTGCAGCTTAAAAAAAAAGTTCCTGTAATGTTTTCGGCGAGGCGTTCTCGATCACCCATCTTGCAGCCCGAGCTAGCTCCCTCTAATTACGAACACTTTGCTCACATGAAACGCTGGCTACGAGGGCAGGAGTTTGACTCAAACAGCGAGCTGCAGACCGCCGTACAGAACTGGTTGACAGCACAGGCCTTCAACAAGGAAGGTATAGGAAAGTTCGTGCCACGCTATAACAGATGTCTCAATCAAAACGGCGGGCGACTATACAGACAAGTAGCTGGTATGTGTACCTGAATGTTCTAAATAAAGCAACTGGTTTTTATTTTGCGACAAACTGGACCTTGGGAAAAATAGCCCTTAGATGACGCATACAGAAAACGGAAGGTGCTCGTGTTCTAGTGTGCTGGCATTGGAGTTGGCTATCTTTTAAACCATAAAGCTACCTGTTCAGACTCCTTTTCACATGACCAGGAGGCAGAAGGCACCGCTCGGTGGTGTTGTGTGTGCACAGTTGCTATTTATTTGTCCCTCAGGTGCGCACTTCAAACGGGTCACTTGGAGCGGCGAAGCGAAGCAGTGGGTACACACGGCGGGAAGAACCCTGGCAGGGAGTGTATCACTACTTTACGAGATTATGGGGCTTTTCGACGGCCGTCCTCAGGGCAACGGCCATAGAAAAAGCCCCTTAATCTCGTAAAGTAGCGACACACTTCCTGCCAGCAACCCCGAGCACCCAGCTGGCAAGGCAGATACCAGTGTTTAGGAGGCATATAAACAAACTGCAGGGGTGAGACAGCTGAAATTGATTTGGGAGCAGTTTTTGGAGCAGCCAAATTTCGATTTTGGAGCAGAACCCTGATTTGGAGCAGTTCGCGGAATTTTTTATGTCATCTCAGGAGCTTGAAAAACAGATTGTAGCAACTTGGCGGGACAAGTACATAATTAAATTGGCCTAGGATAGACGTAACACTGAAGCAGCCTTTGCAGAAAGTATTGCCAGGTATGAACTATACTACCTCTTTAAATACTATGCGAACTATCTAGCCCGAGTAAGAAGCACATGGAATAATTGAAAAAAAAAAAGTTCTAAAGCTGTTTTCATTCATTAATAAAAGTTGTTTTCATTCATTCATTCTGCAAACTAGGTTCACTTCATAAACATATGAACAAAAAACAAGAAAAAGAATATGATTGCACAAGAATTGCAGCAACATAGCAGTAGGCCTTTTTAAGATCAGTGATATATTTTAGCAGATTACTGCTTTGGCTTTTATTGCGGTAGAAATTATATGGACATTCTGAACAGGTTTTTGCCGTCGGCATCGTAGTCAAGTTCCGTATAACGTCCAAATCGATAACATCCCCCGTGCATCACATGTTTTACCCTTCGGTAAGAGAGCGCGAGCGACGAACGCGGCTGAGGCAGAGATGAAAAGAGCCGACCGATCCCCGTTGCACGGATGGCGCATGCAACAACAATATCACATGCCAGGCCTGCCGTTGATTGCTACTCATGCAGGGAGGAAACGTGCCGCCCATCTTGAAGGAGCACGAAGGTAAGCGAGGTAGGGGGAGGGGGGTCGCTCGAGCAGCAACTGTGGACTGACTTTAAAGGGGTATGGATGGAAGAACTTTATTGTTTGTCCGGCAGATTAAAGGGGTACTGACACAAAAATTTTGGCCCCACGTATTTTTGCTGCAATGTGTTGCTGGGGACCTGTTAGTCATAACACAGCACATCGTTTGCTGCAGCACGCGACAGATAATTAATTACAGGCTTCTCATTACCGACCAGTGTCAGTTTCAATTTCAAAAACGACAAGCCTTCGGTAGAGTCACTGTATATGCTACCTTTAGGTAGCAGAGTTGCGCATCTGTTTTCCAACGCCGCTAGCAATCATGCATTGCGGAGAAGCTGACGCTCGGGCCAATTTTTGTATTTCTCGACGCCGCCGCTGCAGCTCACTCAATTAACACTAGTTATCGACAGCCAATGTTTATCGCCGGCCTTCGACACGCCAGACATGTTTATCGGCGACGCGGTAGGCATGTCGCCTGCAAAAATGGAGTGCGACTTCACCGCATAGATGTGGTTGCTAGCCGGACCTATGCGCTACTCTGCTACCTAAAGGCAGCATATACAGTGACTCTAGCCTTCGGGTGCAACTATCACCACCTAGTGGGTGCAGCACAGAGAACTGTGATGACTTCCGCACGGTTCGCGAGCAGCCGCCGAGAAGTAGGCTGCTGGAGCAAACGTGGCAAAAAACGCCAGGCCTGCGCTGAAACCGCAGCACAGTCACAGCGAAAGCTGGAAGAGCGGCGTTTCTAGAGCCCGTTGTATGCTCTCTTGGGGCTACTAATACAAGTACACTAGGATGGTACCCACTACACCATAAATCCCAATTTTTGTGAATTTGGGAAGCACCTACTAAGCCAATATTCGTCATTCTGCAGAGAAGCGAGGCACCAGCTACACGTCTGTAAGACATTATGTGCACTTTTTTGAAGCGACGACTGATGACGATGAAGAATTATGGCTCAGCCCTTTGTAATGGATTGGAAGCTTTGAACGGCCCACCAGTTATGTAATTTGCATTGGGTGACGTCTGGTCGCTATTTCCCTCTCCCGCCATGCTGTATAACATATGTTGACGTGGGAGAGAGGGTGGGGGGTGGCCGAAGGACTTTATTGAGAGCCCGATCAAATGGATCATGCGCTTATGGGCTTCCTTGGCAACCAATACAAGTGCACTTGCGAGGAACCCACTACGCTATAAATCATCGTAATTTTTGAGAAGTAGGGCAGCAGGCACTGCACCATTTTTCGTCATTCTATGGAGAGCCGTGGTACCTGCTGAACGCATATAAGGCATTATGCGCACTTTGTTCATCCTGTGCCTGATGACGATGAAGAATTATGGCGCAGCCCTTTGTAATGCGTTGGAAGCATTCAACAACCTGCTCGTTGCGCAATTCGCATTGTGCGACGCCTGGTTACAGAATTCGTGTTGTGCGACACTTGGTACTTATTTTACTCTTCTACCACGCTATATTGCATATGTTGATGTGGTTCCTTCCCGACATGAAGCCTGTACAGGGTCTTTTTGCAAAGCGTTTTCAAGCACCGGCATGGCTCAGAGGCTCAATACTGGGCACCCACGCAGAGGGCCCAGGATAACCTCGTTCCATCCTGGAATTTCTTTATTTTGTTTTTTCCCCTTATTTCGAGCAATAGTGGTTACGGACACCGGCGGACAACTACGGCGCCAAAAACGGCCACTGAAATGATCTCATAACAGCTTTCGCTGTAAAACATGGCGGCTAGGACGTCGTCATAACTTGTTGCAGTGTGGTCACGTGAGGGCAGTGGGGGTCCCCAAGGGTCCCCTTTGAGGGTGTCAGTAGCGTGAGGATGTCGATCACTCGCGCAAACTTCAAAATTCCTTTAAAATAACGTCCTGTTGGTATTTATGGATACTGACGCCGCGAAATATTGCGTCAGTATCCCTTTAAGGGCGCGGTCGCGATTGCTGGCGCGCGTGCTATCTCTGCTTTCATCACAGACAGCTCGTATACCCTTCTAAGTGCTGCGATCTCGATGCTTAATTCTCTCCTTTGAGCAGCCGTATTTTCTTACACCAGCATTTTGTAGTTACGCGAGATCGGATCCATAAGTGTTAGTTAGCTGCCAGCCTTACTTCGTATATTATTACAATTTGATGCTATCGCATTCATAGCTTCACCTGCGGTGACAGTTGACTTTTGTAGATCTGCTTATTTAGCTTTTCAAGCTTCTCCAGAGCTTCCTGTAGGTCAGTGTTTGTAAGGAGGACATCGCAATAAGCGCCTGCAGCTCGGCCGTGCGGTTGGCGCAGCGTCAAACCTACTGCACGCTTTGAACAAGCGAGACCAAAGACGCGCTACCGCTGTTTGCTGCCCCCTTGTGCGGGACCGCCTTCGAGAGCGCGGTGTGGGCGCCAAGATACCTCACCGTATTGACTATCTCATAAATCTGACTATCGCGTATGGTACCGCACTGTGAGCAAAGCGCCGTTGTAAGCGTACTGCACGCTTTTATTGGGGAACGACACAAAGGTGCTTTGCATCAGTCCGCTGCCGGCTTCAGCGTGAAAAACCGCCAGAGCATCGCGTAGCCTCGCCGCAAGCAGGAAGCTAGTTGTCGCCGCGTTGATGCGACAAGGATGATGCCTCTCCCGTGCATGGTATGGGTCGTAATGGTACAAACACTCCCACAGCAAATGCACGCGTAGGTGACGACACGCAGCAGCGTCGACGCGAAAACCATTGCGACAGGAGGAACACGTTACGCACAACAAAGAACCTGCGAAGAACCGCTACACGTGCCACTTGATAGCGCCAGAAGACACAGCCTAGCGAGAAGCAGCAGCACGCTCGGGGCACGGCAGAACACTTTTGGGGCGCCACGCATATTTACAACAACTCAGAAGAGGTTACGGTGGCATCATGCGCCCTCATTAGAAAGATGCAAAGAAAACACGGTTGGGCGCGTCTACGCGTTTTGCGTACGTCTCATTTTCTTGGTATCCCAGGCGCTGTTATAGGCGCAACTTGGAAAATGATGTCAACTCAGCCTCTTTTCCCAACGAAGCTGACGTGGGCATCGAAATTCTGGCTTTCGAGGCCGTTTTGGAGCAGTTTGGCGCAATTTTTGTGATTTTCATGCTTTTGGAGCAGCTTGGCGCAGGAAAACGGAATTGTATAAAAAAATGCGCAATATGCGCAGCCGTCTCACCCCTGAAACTGCTCTAACACAACGGCAGGACGAAAACAGAATGCTGCTCTCCTACTAAGGGTCTATTTCGTCAGGCTACAAGCATCTGGCATAGCAGTAATTTGCTCCAAGTACTGTTGGCTTGACTTCACAACTGTAGGCACAACAGCCAGGCAAATGGTGCAGTTAGGCAAATTGGCGAGCACCACATGCCCAGCCTTTGTAACTCAAGGAAGGGAGACCAAGAAGACAGGACGTGTCTTTATCTTTCCCCCTCCTCATGATTGGCAGCCCTCTCAGCGCATCCGGTAGGAAAAGCTCTCGCAAAGCTCGGACAGCTCTCCCTTGAAGTCAATGTCTATGCTGAAGTCCAGGTCCCTCTGGAACAAAGAACAAGCGATCAAGTCACACACAGGGGTGGGGCAGCTCATATTGCTTTTGGGACAACTATTAAAAAAAGCAAGACCATAAAATAGGGCAGAAACAAGGCGCTATTCTAAGAAACTATTTTATCACAGCCAGGCGAAATGTTCCACATGCGAGTTATTCACATGGTAAAGTAGCAAGTTGGAAAAAGTAGTAGTGAACAAAGTGAGGAACAGAGGGACTCAAAATTTTTAAAAATAAATTTTGATATTCTGGAGAAGAAAAGAAAACCTTGCATGAATATATTATTTCGACATCAATGCTTTCACTTTATGAAATAGTGGGCATAGAAAAATACAGGTGGGGATGTTGCCAGACTAACGGTGCCGTCCATATTTTAAATAAGAAACCAGGAAGAAAAAAAGGCGACTGCATCACACAGCCCACAAATAGTATATCATCAGTGCTCGGTGGACTAGTGTGCATGGCTCCAGAGCAACTATAAACTATCAAACAATTGTTCAGCTTTTCCAACCATTCAGTTATTTTTTTTGTACATGACTTAGCAACTGTGGTTTTTGTGGTATGTTTATCATCTTCACTGCAACGTGCAAGTGCAGCAGCTGCATGTTCCTGCTGCAAATGCTGTTTTCTCAAAAGAACATGCGCTGAGCAATGCGGTGAATCCAGCCCAAAAGCGGTCAACACGAGACACCTGGTGTGATTTCGGGTGCGACATACTGCACGGCTGTTTGTGCCAACGGCCACACCCCACAGGTCCCAACAGCATGTGCTGCCAATACAGCTGCCATATATGTGACCACGGTGCTTCACATTTCACATGCAACACACCTCGATGTTTATTGTAGAGGCTGCCACAGTTCAGCCCTTTAGTTGGGCTGTCACCAGAGTGTGGCACCCCCTGTAACTTGTGTGTGTGTGCCTATATATGTTCGGGCAAAATAAAGAGCATGGGTACTTTTCGCCTGAGCAAGCGGCTTGTACTTGTCGGTCCGTATCTGCGTGTCTATGCCCCCGCAACACTAATCACACGATTTTGGAGCTCCGAAGAGGGGATGCACAAATTACATGGAGATTTTGTGAACACATTTGAAATAATGCACAATATATGGCCCTAGCGCGTAATACATTAAAAAAAGAAAATAAATTATGGTGCAAATGAAGAGTGCCTGTTTATTTAACAGAATTAGTGCATACTTTAACCAGCCAGATCCGGTCATGCACGGTCTAGTCAGAATCACTGGTCGAGAAGTCCGACTGAGAATCATCGCCACAGCTGCTGTCACCGCCCTTCCCAATGTTCCGTTGAGTACGTTCGACATCGCTGTCTTCTTGCAGCTCTTCTCGACAATGCTGGGAGAAATGAGGTGCCACGGCAGGGCGACACCGGTGCACCTAAGCTCTCACACATATTTGAAAAGGTATTCTTCAACAGAGGAAACCTTCCATGCTTCGTCTGCGGAACACTGTCTTTCCCAGTCTTGTACTAAAAAGCGAACTCTTCTGCTTTATCCAGTACTGAACGTGATCACATTCATACTTAAGTGCTTGGCAGTGGCACGGTTCCAGTTTTCTTCTGCAAACTCTGTAACAGTGAGCCTGAATTTCGACAAATAGTAACTGCAGCCCAACGCAAGAGAACAGTGAAAATGCGACTGGTTGATGGCGAAACTTGAATGCAAGTAAATATTTTTTTTGTCGCAACACTTGCGTTGCTAGAGAACCAATTTAAGGCACCAAGTAAAGAAGCACTCGAGTGTCACTAATTCCAAATGCAGAAGCAGCTACCGGGGGAGTCAATCACTGACTTTGTCTCGGCATCACAGATGATGGCAAGCAAATGCAACTTTGGCATGTTCGAAAATTCCATGGTCCGTGACCAGCTGTTCAGTGGAAGTACTGTACAAGATGTGCAAGGACGACTTCAACTTATGTCGCAGCGAAAAAATCTGGGGTTGTATGTGCTCAAACCAATACTGTAATACCTCGTTAACTCAAACTCGCATATCTTGAAAAATCGGCTAAGTCAAAATTTTCCATGGTACTGAACAATTTCCCATAAGTACAATGTATTTATTGCCCTTTATCATGAAGTATTTCCGTGCACACTTTCAGTTATCTCGAAATCTTTACCGAGAGTGGAACAAAATAGTAGCAGCAAAATGTCAAAAGCCAGTTAGGCGCTCCTGTTAAGAAACAGGTCAGTAGTGACAACATTTTTAGATAGAACTGGACTCCTCAGTGGAACTTGCGCAACTTCACTTGTCTCAAAAATCTGTTTATCTCGAAATTTTTTCTGGATTTTACTACTTCCAGTTAACGAGGTATTACTGTATTATTAAAGTTAACTTCCTGGACGTGCATGATTCTTTAATATTAAACACCTCAAAAACAAAAGCTGTCCAGCTTAGGCCTAGAAATCAGCCTTCCCCCTTGCACCTCAGAACTTCAGACAGTACCACATGTTAAATGTCTCAGGTGTAATTTTTGATGAACATATGTCATGGAATGCACACACTCAATAACTGTCTTCGAGTGTATCCAAGGTATCCGGAATTTTGTCTAGGGTGCGTTTCTTGATTCCTGAAAGAGTTAAACTTCTCATCAAGAAATCCTTGATTTTATCGTGCATAAACTGGACTTCTCAATGGAATTTGTGCCACTATGGTTATCTCAATTTTTTATGGTTTTTACTACTTCAAGTTAATGAGGTTATAACTGTACACGATTATCAGGCACACCACAGAGGAGGGCTCTGGAAATTTCAGCCATCTGGGGTTCTTTAACATGCACACAAGTACATAAGCCTCTAGCATTTTCGCCTCCATAGAAAATGCGACTGCCACGGTTGGGATCAAACCCATGCCTCTCGGTTCAGCAGCCGAGCAATGTAACCAGTGCACCACTGCAGCGGCGGTCTGAACACATGTTAAACAGATGCTTTCTGGTGCAAACCTACAATGGGTTGGATTTAATCGCGACATCTCAAGTGAGCCTACCTTGTTCTTAGGGTTGGGCTTCATGCTGAATACACCACAGATCTCTTCACCCTTCTTGACAGTCATGTAATCGTCAAAGTAGAACACTGTTTGCTTCCAGTGGGTGTAGGCGGCCTCAGGAGCTGCACAAAAGCGGCACTGTCACCATGTGAAGGGCTCACAAGGCATCTAGTATTTGTACTACAAACCCACGGTTGCCCTCTTAAGCACCTTTCAGCAGAACCCATTTCCCAGAAGAAAAGAATAGGCAAAATTATTCATGATTTCTCTTTAACTGAAGAGCCTAATGGGTTTTACTTGGTTTTGACCAAGCACAACCACATGGCTAACAGCGTGTGACAGAAAAACACGCTCTTTAAATGTTTGTTGTGCTGGTGCAACCTCTCACCAACCCCGTGTTGCTATACGCCTTGTGCTCACAGGGCTGTAACAACCCCGATGGCTTCTGTCTCACCACATGTGGCCTTCAAGTCCCAACCCACACTTATGGCAGGCCTCCACAATAAAGCTACAGCTAAACTTTGAACTTCATGTTCACAAAACACCAAGCATTTTCAATATGCTTGTGCAAATAGTAAATTTTAGGTTTAAAGCGAATAGTGATATGGTTGAATAATTTCGAATCAAATTCGAATAGTATATATCACATATCAGCCAGAAAAATAAGCATATTTCTCATGATCCAACTAACCTGCACAATATATTTTTTTTTAATTCAAACAAGGCATGTGCAAATGTCATTCTTCTTGGTTCAAAGGAAGTGGAAGAAACTTTGAATAGTAGCAGGATTTGACTTTCAGTAGAATGCTGGTACATTTTAAGATTTACTATACTTAGAGCATATAAGCCAGTATAACAAGCTTTTAAACTTAAAAAATGGTGAATCGATGTTTATGTTCATTTAACATTGAAGTGGGCTTTCACGACAGTGCAGATTTCCCCTGGAAAGGTGCATTCATGGTACAGCACCCCTCCACTGCAGTGAAACCACCTTTACAGGGGGGTTACATGAGGACAGATCACCTGAGGACTGCAAAATCATCCCAAAAATCTAATTCGTGCTTTTTTTATTCCACTCAAGCGGTGAAATCGCCACAGCCATGTCCGGAATAGCTTTAATGCCTCCCAATACACTTATCAGGCATTTTGGTGCGCGCCCTTCGCTGCTTATCCGTAAAGACATCGCCGTGATAGTGGCCCCTTTGAAATTCTGGTCTGCTTCACCCCATAACACTTTGGCATTGCGGCAAAGCTGACTTTCGGACTCTGCTACTGTTGCAAACAGGTCGACGTGTGAAAGCACTGGTTCGAACCTATGAGATGATAGATGCGGCAGAGGTGGGGTCTTCAATTAATGGCTTTCGGACCCGCAATTTGGGCAGAAAGTCGGAAAAATCAGACGCCGAAGAGTTTCCGCGTCCGAAATTTCGGACGTTCATTATACACTGACGTCTATGGGACTGGGGACGGTATCGCGAAAGCGTCCAAATTTTCGAGCACGTCCGGAAAATCGGGCGTCCAAAAAATCGGCAATTGACTGTACACCTATTTGTTCATTTCAAATACTTCAAAATTTCTAATAATTTAAATTCGAAGTGATCAAATATTCACACAAGCCTAATTTTTCACACAACTGGCAAAGTGCTTATCCACATAATTCAATATAATCATGTTTCAAGGTGACCACAAAGAAAAACCGAAGCAATAAAATATAACTGCTCCTGGTACCAGCTGCTTTTAAGAAGGCGTTTGTCAAATCTCACACCAAATGACTGTGAGCAGCAGCCAAAGAAGAGCCAGTGTCTTTTCTACCGTAAAATCCCAAGCCTGATACCTGTGACTGTGAGTGTCCCTAACTTAGAATCGAGATCTTTGGCAAAGGCCTGTTGACCAGGAAAAGACTCCAAAGGTCACCAACAAGAAACGCCCTCTCCTCAAACACCAGCTTGCAGACCTTATTAGCAATGCCATGTGAACTGAGCTTGGCACACAATCGAGGTGTATTCAGAAGTGGCCTTAAGAAGGGACGCGCTTTTTAAAAATAGAAAAATTGCGGAAGATGCGTTTTTTGAAAAACAGTATATTTAGGTTCTACGTACAGTAAGCTACCTCTCCTGTAATTATGAACGCCTAACATATCATAAAAGTACTTCAAATTGTGTAATAACAAGCAGCGGCAGCTGCTGCACCAGCCAAGCAAGTGCCAAAACAAGCCCGACTTCTTGAGAGCACCATTTGTGTGCGGATCAACCGAGCGGCGCTATCTTGGTTTTGTTTTGTTAGTGAAGTCCTGTGCATTTTTTTGCCACACGTGAATGTGTGGCAAAGCGCATTGCCAACAGAGATTACAAAGTTCCATGTCTCAGTGAAGTACACTCAAACATCGATATAACGAATTATCGGTTATAACGAAGTATATGAAGAATAGTCTTGTCATAGATAGTGTTAAAAATAAATGTTCATAACGAATTTTCGGATATAACGAAGTTATTTTCATGGCAGATGTGACTGTTATAATGAGGTTTGAGTGTAGCTTATATTCTATTGGTACTAGACGATTGCATCTACACTGCCAGCGTTTGTATTTTCTGCACGATCGGTACGTGAGTGCGTAGTAGAATGGTTTAAATTGCACCTGGTGTCTCGAATCTACTTAGGAAATCGCAACCCCAACATGCACAAAGCCAGAAAACAAAACTGGGCGAGGCGGCAAAGGATAGAAGTGAATACCCATTTAATCACACTGCAGGGTCATTTTAGGCTCAAATATGGACTGGCAACTTTCAAGGCCCATTTTTTCAGAATGGAGTTTTTTGCTAGTTGTGGTGCTGGGGAAGGTGATATCTCAAGTACCACTCTTCAGATTTGTGGGCATTTCTTTTATTCAGCTGCTGAATGACATTGCCAGGGTGTAACAAGCTGCTTTTTTTAAAGAATGGTGCAGTTTATTTATAATAAGCAATTACTTTTTCATGGATCTTGTCACAACTGGCTACATTAAATTCAGTCGTGCTAAAATTTTTTGGAGAGGAAATTAGAAAAAAGGGCTTTGTAGTCCGCTGGGATGTCTTATTAAGAGGTCATCACAATGAATATCAGCTTCGTACTATGTACCTTATTTACTCGAATCTAGGCCGATGCTTTTTTACGAAAAAAAAAAAAACAATGTGCAAAAGTGGGGGAGGGTTCGGCTTAGATTAAGGTTCCATGGTTTGACCGCAGCCGCCACAAACGCCGAGGCCCAGCCACGCTAGCGGCATGACAGCACCCCATGCATCGATCTCAGGCTGCCGTGTGCAGGCAGTTACATTCTACGTAGCTGCACAGTGACGTGGTCACTCAGTCTCAGTGGCAGAGTAGTGGTCCCCACGGCTACACAGGCGAACTGCATGGTCTGCTTCGCACTGTCCATTGTTCCGAAATCTCGCACTCCGACGTTCATGCAGCAAGGGTCGTCGAGCCAGCGAGCTTTCATGCCGGGCAAGGGTGGATCGTGTCACATGATTGTGGCACCGGCGATTGTCATGCACTTTGACCCCCCCTCCTCCCTTCTTCACGTGGTGCGGTGTGGAGTTTGCAGTTTTCTGGCAGCGATTGTTCAGTGCAGTCGTGTTGGTAGAGTTTTGGAAGTGTCGCGCCTTAACCACGTGCTCGCAAAATGTCCGCACCACCTGCGCGATTGCACTAACCAAGCGGTGCCACTAAAGTGGCACTAACCTTTAAGCGAACGGTCGTTTTGTACGAGGAGAAAACTCCAAACCTGTAAGTGCAGCATGAGTTCGGCAAGCGCAAAAAGAATGTGCGACGATGGCACAAATGAGCTGGCGAACTGGATCGGCGCGGCGTGGAACGACCAGATGAAAAAATTATTATTGCTTTCAAAAAGTGTTGTACAGTAGACTCCCGTTAAGACAAACTCGAAGGGACTGCAGTCATCTCTTCGTCTTATCAGGAGTTCGGCTTATCAGAAGTGCTCCCAAAAAGACACGCTAACATGCCAAGTGCATCCAAATATGTTACTTGAAAACACTAAATGAAGTAACTTCCAATGGAGGTGCAACTACAATAAAAAGCATTTGTTTGGCTCAACTTGATAAAAACTATGCTTTCATCTAGTGTATTTACACGAACCTTTTGAGCACCTGATTTCGCGGGTTCAAAAATAAAAATTTTCATGAAGATATTGCTACCACATTTTAATGATAAAATTGTAGCATGTTCCTATGTTGACGATTACAAAAAAAGAGAGGAAGAGAGACAAGCACAATTTTCCTTCAAAGAATGTGAATTTAATGTCCTGGCAGTTCCTTTTCTTCTGTGAGTCTCTTTTGCTGGCTCTAAGATCACTTCTGGATAAGCCTTGGTCGTGTGCTGTTGCCTTGACGAAGTCTGAGTTGCTTAAGAAAGTCTGCAAGGTTTTCTTCGAGGTCCGGATATTTCTTCGGCCCATAGTAACTTTTCCTGATCATGTGAAGCTATCCCATCGCTCTACTCATGGTCACAAGCCTCGCGTGCACGAAAAAGGCACGACAAAGCCATATTCAGTGTGCGAAAATAGCCATCTTTTGTCGTGCACTTCCATATCAAAATGGTTCATCACAATTTGCACTTTGCTGGGAACAGATACCATGTGCACAGGTCCTATGCAAACCGACCACAAAATGAGCTCGGCCGCCATTGTGTGATGGAGATGACAATGCACCTGACCCATCAGACCGGAGTGTGTGGTTTCGGTTTCGTACTCGCTTCTAATGCATTGTCCCGTTATCGCTTTCGTTTTTTATTTTTTTTCCCCCACTCTCCTTTCGTTTGCCCCTCTGACAACGGGGGGAGGGGCCCCAAGCTCGTGTTCTTCTGTTCTCTTTTGTACTCCAGCTAAGAAACCGAAGAACAGGGAGGGGGGGGGGGGGGATATATAAAAGGACACAATATGGTCCCAGTTGTAAATCCCCTTACTCTTTTTGTTGCTTTCTTTGCTGATAAAGAGCCCACACCTCCCAGGCTGGAGGTGAGGGGAATACTGGCTTTATCCGCTAACCTTTCTTTTCCATTTATCTGGCGCCCCCCTTGTCGCTATTTGCTTCATCTTTGCTAAAGGATGCACTTTCTTTTTTTCCTTTTTTTGCGTTTTCTCGGTCGCCTGAATGCCCCATCAAGACTGCAATGTTCGTTTCGCAGAATCGCCAGCATTGTTGGTCACCGCGAAAGTTTGGTGGTGGTGGTGTGCGGCGCGACCACCCATACTGCGCATGTGCATACCCTCTCCACTTTCCCCCTCCCCATCTCCTCTCCACTTTCCCTCTCCCCTCCCCCTTTCCATTCTTCCTCTGAAACGCGGGCTAGACATTCCCATAAAAAGCAGTGCTAAAAACGGCGGACATTAAGGGAAGAGTACAGTTAGGCGGTTCATCTTAAGTGAGCTTTTTTTGCATTTGGTCTATGGGAAACCAAACAAATCGACCCATATAGTTCGGCATAAGCGAGAATGATGCCCTCTGAGATGAACTCGGCAACAAAGAGGTCAGCGATGTTGCAGACGATGATGATGACAAATAAACTTTATATGTACGTGCCTACGGAGTGCGCGCTTACGCAATAAAAATGATGGGTTTTCTACCTATGAAACGGCGTTTTTTTTTTCTTTTTCTCATTCCACCTGCATTCGAGGCAAGTTTTTTTTGTTCGCCTTGCGAGTTTTGAGAGTCGGCATGCAATCGAGGGCGGCCTAGATTCAAGTAAATACAGTATGTCCTGGGATTTCTCCAGGCTCTTCCTCAGGCACACATGTGAACAACTACTCAGTTAGACCTCAATAGCTTTCGAACAAATAAACACAGCTCCACGAAACTTCGCAGTTCATCTGGTTTTGGTGTTTTGAATATGCCCCAAAAGTTTCATGCAGATATCCTAAAATATAAAGAAGTTGGGTCTCCAGGGTAAACGGAACGCAAACTGGTTCACGCAAGTGTGTGACGCAGGACGCAATGGCTGCAAGCATCCTTGAGTTGTTGCTTTCGGGGACACTATCAATTTTGTGAGTTTTCGCATCGCGCTGTACCACGATTACTACATGCGCTGAGTAGAGTTGAGCTTGTGAAGCCGTTAGCGGCGCAGCAGTTTCGTTCACGGACAGGGCGAGTAGTGCATGATCTTGTGAACATATGCGATCGTATCCCAAATGCGTGCACTCGAGATTATCACTCAGCTGTTTGGCAAACCTAGTCCCAATTTCCAAACCACAACTGCACAAAGAAACAACGCTCGCGCGACACAAGGTTTCGTTAGCTGCCAGGGTGGTAGCCTTTCTTTACATTTATGCTGGCTGTCCCAACATTTGATATTACAATCTTTCGGCACTTTCGGGGTGTCTCGGGATTTCAACACATGTGACCCAACGTTGTTCCCTGTCAGGACTGAAACTAGCTGGCTGACTTCTGGCTGCCAGTGAGCTGCCAGATGTCCGAAAATCGAAGGGCCCCACTGCTATGTTTATTGAGAAATGAATGTTTCTTGCCCTTGCACCTCAATGTGGGCTTGCAAGCCTCCATTTTTACTGGATTTGGATCGCACATTTATTTTTCGAGTTTTTTTTTTTTTCAGAAACGTATCAACGAGGTTCTACTGTATAGCCCCCAATGCAACTC
Source organism: Rhipicephalus sanguineus (assembly GCF_013339695.2). Lineage (NCBI taxonomy): Eukaryota > Metazoa > Arthropoda > Arachnida > Ixodida > Ixodidae > Rhipicephalus > Rhipicephalus sanguineus. The sequence goes on along the minus strand of NC_051177.1, from coordinate 219,368,555 downwards.
CAGAAACTTCTTTTTTCTGGTGCCACCAACACTACGGCTGAGCGCAGTAAGAAAATGTGCAGGAATTTATGAACAAAAAAGAATGGCGCTGGTCGGTTGATTACAGCAGAACCGCCTTGATACATTCCCGCTCAGTACGATTTCCCGGCTCCTACACTCGCAATCGCGAAAACTTCAAATAACCCATTAGAGCTGCGTGTATTACGTTCCAGTTAAACGTTCCCGGAAAATACGATTATTTGGCACCAACATTCGGCACCCCGGGACAACTGCCAACAACTCTCATTCTGGTGTGCAAAAAGGGCCCTCTCGTGTACTTGTGAAGCGCAAAGTGGCAGACTGCTGCCACGCGGTGATGGCGGCTGCCTCGCAGTGCCAAATTTGCCCCCCTCCGCACCTTCTCTGTTTTGCTCAATTGTCCCCTCCGTGTCTTCTCCAAACTGCTCGATCGCCATATTCACATACAGTGCAGTCCACTTATAACGATACCACATATAACGATATATCGGTTATAACGATGGGTCGAGTTATGTGTGTCATTTTATGCATTAAGTCTATGAGGGAAAAAACCATATATAACGATATGTTATCGGCCGCATATCGGATATAACGATCAAAATTTGCCATCTGGGCGGCATTTTCTGTGTATAATAATCGTTACATTTGCGTTTCCAAGCTCCCCTGAAACGAACGATGCCGAGACGGGACGAAACGCTTACCTACGCGAGTTCGTATCTGCCGCCATTTCCGCGCTGCGTGCGCCGCCCGCCTGCGCAGCCCACGCGCCGAGTGCCATCGCGAGCTTGCGCAGTGCGCCACAAGATGGCGCTAGCCGCACATGTTGTGCCTCGCCACTCGCACGTGGCCCACAATCGCACCGAAAGGAGAGGGAGAAGAAAAGAAAAAAAGAGGTGGAAAGCAAGTTGGCGCGCCGCTGCGGCGTCCCAAAGAATTACGTCATGATTACGTCACCGACACCATCTTGTCGGCCCACCTCCGTGCCGACAAAGCTGTGCGCCCCGCGCCGGCCGCGGAGGCCGCGCGCGCGCCGCGACGCTAGTTTTGAATTCCTCGGAAGTTCCGTTGTAGCACGAAGCGAGTGTTGAGCGCAGGCACCAGGTTGGCCGTGCAGGCAGGCTATGCTTGGCGGACACCTGCAAGTCTCCCGTTGTGGTTGGCGGGTCATTGTTCGCTCTTGAGACTTATCGGAGTGGTCGTTATGTCAGCCGTGCTCCACCGCCGCCATACAGGAGCCCGTCCTAGTCGCCGGCCTTCGTATGAAGTTTCGTGATGTTCCGTTACATGAAGCGAACTTTGGCCGGCCTGTGCAGTTTTTGTGGTGTTTGCGTGTGCGCTCTTGCCGCCGTGGTGGTTAACGGCACGCACCATTCATACATCATGCAATGGCGCACGGATACTTCAAGACTGTTGAGATATTTAGGTGCGCCTAAAGCTTGACGCTCTCGTTGGAGCTTAAAATAAAACTTTGTTTTTAAAACCTGCTTTCTAGAACATCTATTCTTTAGTGCATGTGGTAAATTCGGGATCGGAGCTACGAAGATACGTCCCGCGGTGTTTTTTTTTTTTTTTTTTCGGCAGTCCAGATATAGCGATCACCGGTTATAACAATCATATTTTTCGTTTTTCTCGATATCGTTATAAGTGGACTGCACTGTATCAACTTCGTAGGCGCGTCACGCACCACATGTTTGCTCAAATGGCTTGAAACGCAATGTGCACATTCGTGCATGCTTCCTGAGTGGACAACTAGCTGCGTATTGCTGCAGAGGATAACTTTGCTGGAGACACTACGATGTTCAATGATCGTTCGACGTGCCGCAATCCAAGACCAAGTCAAGAGTACAGTCGATCCCGGATATATCGAACTCGGATATATCAAATTATTGTCTATATCGAACAGTTGAGAAATCCCCTTGAATTTCCCATGCAAAAGTATGGGGTTGGTGTGCACGTATATCGAACTCCCGCATAGCGAAACATCCGCTATATCGAACGCTGCCCCGCGCTGAAGCCCAGAAAGTGCATTTTTCCTAACAACTATTGATCATTTTTCGGCCACGTTCTTATAAGTTCCAATCCCTCGTCGCGCGCAGGTGACGAAATTGCGTTGCTCTAGTTCGTTGCGCAGCGCTTGTCAGTTCACCGGTATATTTGACGCCCGGTCAGCAGGTTTTAACGCATGGGCTAGTGTTTTTCAAAGAGGCTGATTGCCGAGGGCACCAAAATGAGAATTCGAAGTGACTTGTTGTAACGTTTGCATTCCCTTCCTTGTCTCTTCGCGCACGATGGCATGCGGGCCCGCAAAGCATGGGCTTCGAGATCCGCAACCTCATGAGTATTTTTAGTGTTTTCGGTTTTAAAATGCTAATCTGAGAGGCTACGCTTTTTTTCGCATTTCTCGCCAAAGTAGCGGCTGCCTTCTGTAAAGCCACAAGTGCCATCAATATCGCCAACATGTCGACAGTGGAGAAATGTTTCTTCGTGCAGCGTTGTCTCTTGCAGAATGTGTACTTCGCGCTTTGTTCTTGATAAATCGTCATTCGGGAGTCGAACTAACCATTGTCCCGCTCGTAGCGATAAAAATGACGACTGGAGCTTGAAACGACGTCAAGTAAAGCACCATCGTGCACCGTTTCCTTATGGGCCTTGGTGCCAGGTGACGCCTTCGGGCGCGTCATGACCGCCGACTACGGCTTACGGTGCGTCAGTGAAATTTGCGACATTGTTTCCGGGCGCTGTATCAGACGGGAAAACAGCGAGTGACTTCATCGGTGCAGATAACGACGTAGCTGTTTCTTACTGCATCGATGCCGAGATCATAGCTGACGTTGCCGGTGCTGCGGAAATGGACCCGTGCGGTTTGAAGATGCCAGCCGCCGTTGCCACCGCTAAGCCCTTTACTGCGCTACAGAGCTCGCATCAGCGTTCAGCGTCGGTCACCGCTGTTGTGGCGGAAGGTGCTGAATTTACTTATTTGGAAAGCTTCAATAATGTCGACGATGACTTGATGAATTCACGGCACGCAAGAAGCAAGACAAGTTGACGGACTTTTTTCATGCGAAATAAAGTGCGCTAACTTGCAAAAGAAGTTCTCGCCTTGTTCTTTAGCATATGTGAGCGAATCGTCATGTTTGCACTTTTTACAATTTCAGAAAACTGTGTCGAGGCCTGCAGTGCTTTAATTAAAGCCTTACATACGCATATTCCGTATTTCGAATTATCGATACATCGAACTATTTCGCGGTCCCCTTCGAGTTCGATATATCCGGGATCGACTGTATATGTTTTCTTTGCTCCAAACGAATACAACCAAAACAACAAACTGTGCATGCATTTTGGGTCTATTCATTTTATGCAAGGAATGAAGCTGACTGATGGCACAATAATTAGATATTTACCGTGGAAATTAGATAGGTATTTACCGCGGAAAACTGCCGTCGTATGATATGCTTTGCACTCAGAAACTCCCATTCAGGCGCGCAAAAACGGCCCTCTCGTGTACTTGAGAAGTGTGAAGTGGCAGACAGCCGCCGCGCGGCAACGGCGGCTTCTCCGCAGTGCCTTTCCCCCTTCCGTGCTTTCTCTGCTTTGCTCAATTGTCCCCTCCACGTCTCTCCCGAATTGCTCCATCGTCCCCTCTGTGTCTTCTTCTCCGAATTGCTCGATCACCGCTCTGTCAACCACACTCCGACCCCAAGGCAAGCAGTGACGCTGGCCGTCAAAATCTTCAAACGGCTTTCAAAAAAAAAAAAAAATATATTTTGTAGCACATGGCACGATTTTGCTGAGCATTGCAAGTCCTTCATCCATAGCACGGTACATAGATGCACACTCGTTCCACACACTTTTGTTCAGACCCTATGGCTACAACAACAGCCGGGGGAACTAACAATGCGGCCCAAAGAGTGGAGGCTGTCGCTCGTCCAGGCCGCCACGATTCGGTACAAGACCTACGGAAACGCACATGCCGTCGCGGCATCACCGCCGCGACACGTAACCATAGCAACGCCGCCATTGTGTCCAATGAATATGGCTGACAATTTAACCCGCACTTTTCTCCCGGAGCGTGTTCGTTTTCGGGTCGCTCCGCCGTTCGCGCTCTGCAATTCCATATGGCGTTCGTTTTTCTCTGGCTGGACAATTCTGCCCACCAGCAGGTCGTCAGAAGCTGCCAGAAAAACTTTGTTCTGGAAGATATCTGGGAGGTTTATGGTGATCAGGCGAGACGATGCGCGCTCACCGCCATCTTTGTGAGGACTCGACGGATCACAATGCGGGCGCTTGGGGACTTCACCTTCGGTTGCCATTACGCAGGGCGTTATCTTTTAAAGCCTGTTCCCCCGTGCGAGATGGTGCGATTACGAGTGGCGGCGAATATACCAGCGCATGTCTCAAGTTAAGACAGAATGCAAACTGATCAGTGCGAGTGTGCGACGCAGTATGCAATAGCCGCAAGCAGCTGTCGCTTTCGGTATGCTTATCACTTTCGCGAGATTTCGTATATCATGTTGTTCCGCGATTGTTACGTGCACTGTGCAGAGTTGAGCTTGTTAAGGGGGGACGCGGCTTTCGTATCGCGCAAAATGGCAAAAAAATCGATTTTTTGAAAATCACATTTTCAGTTTCTGTAGCCCTTTTCCTATCTGATTCCAAAATATCTTCACTGAAAACCACCTAGAAGTGCTTTAAAAAATTTGTTGCACGTGCTGAGGTGGCGAAAATTATTGTGGAGATCGCAAAAAAATGGTGGTTTTCAAAAAAGTCTTGCTCCGCAACGGTACAACCGGGCGCCGCCATTTCGAGCTCGCCGTAAAGAGCATTTCTTCGTTTTCAAATTCCCCGCCTCAGCTGGCTCCTCCCTTTGAAAACAAGCGCACAAAAAGCAAATCTCTGAAGGTCGTTTCGAGGCCTCCGATTGGCCGCGTCCGCCATGTTGCTCCAGCACGCCTCGTCATTGGTCCGATGCTCGCTCCGAGAGGACAGCCGTCTGCTGCTTACGCGTCGCGATGTTACCTGATGTTACGACTGTCGAAAATCGCGCTATTTAGTGACGCGTTCACTCGTTCTGTGTGCACGGGTCGACGATAATTTAGAATATGATTACCCTGTAGTTTGACAGCTGCAAGCGGAAGCGCAGTCATCAGTGTACGATAGACGATAGCGTGCCGCGCTCGTCGCGAACATCGCAGATGCGCGTCTCGGGTTCAGCTTGTCAGCACTTCGTACTCCGTGACGAATAACTTCGCGGGACTACTCTTTGTACTCGCGATCGAACATGACTTGCTTTGAAACATCGGGCACCGCGGCCACGCACACCGCGACCGAGCTTACTGCTCGGAGTCGTGGCTAGGCCTAACTCCGCTCACGGCGCTGGTTTACGAGACGAATCCGAACTTTGCGGGCAAGGACATCGCGCTAGCGGACCAGCCGCACTGTGCTTCGTCACAAGCAACAAATCGCATCGTCCGCTGGCTCCTCGAAAGTGCGGATGGGCATTTTACGAATCGGCAGCGGACGTCCCGGCCAAGCTCGTCGCGCATTGACCGCTCGGAACAGCGGCTAGCAATTTCGCGCGTCGGCGCCGCAAAATGCGAGACCAAGCACGTTATGCGCGCCGATGTTTCGTCGCCGCGGCTAGGAGCATTGTGCATTGTCACCGAATGCCGCCAGCCAGCATATCGTGCGCCGACTTCCCGGACCCCGCGGCCGAGTACATCGGCTTGAAAGAAAGCGCTGGTGACGCAATTTAGGCACGCTTGGATTCGTGCTTGGTATCGCCGCTAGCTCTGATGAATCTTCTAAGATAACGAATGCCTCGCAAATTATCGTTTCCGCGACCGAGTGGATGATGAAACGCATCACAGGCGAGGTTTGCAAATGAGCGTGGCGTGTGTGAAGCAGGGAGTTGAATTTATATCTGACCAACTCGCGTTATTGAATAAACTGCTCAGATATTTGATCCCAGAAATGTTTGCAATAACTGTGCCAATTTTCATCAAAACCTACGAAGGAATAAGAAAGTTGGTACTGAATGCCACGTCCCCCACCTTAATTTTATTCAGAAGGTCACTGGAAAGAATGACCTCCGGTACACGTCCATTGTTTGTGATGGAGACAGTGATACTCTCCTGACTCTTTCTGAAGAAAGTAACGTACAGATTTATTCCACTGGCTAAAGAAGACTGTATAAATCATGTCAAAGAGAGGATGGGTACAGCTCTCCAACACGTGTCAAGAAGGATCGACTAGGAGGATGGGGCAGCCTGATTAAAAGACTAACTAGTTGTTATGGCATGGCTATCCGTGACAACATTGGCCTGACGCAGGACTTGATCAAAAGGCTCACCAGCTATTATGGCCTAGCACTGCGAAGCAACACGGACGTCGAAGACATGAAGAAAGCAGTGATGGCCACCTTTCATAATCTTTCATCGACAGATGCAGAACCTCATCAAGAGCTCTGTCCTTCCAGTGCCCGCAGCTGGTGCAGACACCGTGCAGCAGAGGCAGAGGGGAAGCCACAACCTCCACACACGTATAACCTGCCCAACAAAGTTGTTGAAGCATTGTGGCCAGTGTACCAACGCCTGTCTGACCCTCAACTGCAGGCTCGTTGCAGTGGCAACAAGACACAAAATGCCGCTGAAAGCCTTCACTTGGTGATTTGGTTACTAATTTCTAAGCAGCAGCATGCCTCCCTCTTCGTTGTGGAAGTAGCAGTCCATGCGGCAGTTGCGAGGTACAATGCAGGCAACTTTCAAGCTTACACCAAGATTTGTGCTGCAATGGGTGTGCAACCTGGGGCCCTTACCCTCCACAGGGCTGCTAAAAAGACGCTCAGCGAGCAAGGAAGTCATTGCACATGCATAAAGTGAAGGGGCAGAGATGCAAAAGGTTGCCTCTACACAAGAACACCAAGGACTACACTGCTGGTGCGTTCTAACAAATGCAAACAACTTCGAAAACTTTGATAGGCTTTTTCTCACAAGTGTGTTTTGGACATTGTGCATTGCTCGTGGAAAGAGTAGCACGGGAATGACTGGACCGATTTTGATTCTGTTTCTTTTTCCTGAATCCCTGAACACTGCTTGTGGGTATGACATTCTTCAATTTCTTGTTTATGGCCCAGTTTTTTTTCTAGATGATGATTTGTCCATGACACTGTTTCTGACAATGTGTGTCAGCAGCCATGATGATCTCTAAAAAAAAAAAAGAGAATTTACTAAACAATTCTGAGAGTGTCATACCTTGTAGTCTTCTTTTGAGTAAAGATCAACACCATTTGCAGCTTCCTGGCATGTTTTGTTACAGCGTTAGGCTTTCCACGAGCAGACCATATAATTGGACCATGTAGCATGATGTAACTTGAGAACTACTCAAGGTATCATGATGAAACTGCATATTTCCCTATACGAGACACTTATTAGTATGCATGCCAAATTTCATTGCTCTAGGTCAACAAACAAAAAAGTTTTTTTTCAATGCCACCTCCCCCCTTAAGCCTTTAGCGGGGCGGCACTTTTCTTCACGGACGGGGCGAGTCACGTGGGATCTTGCCAACGTACGTGATCGTATGCCAAATGCGTATGCTCGAGATTATAACTCCCGCTCTTCGGCAAACCTAGCCTCATATTTCCAAGCGGCAATGCAGAAAGAACCGACGCTCATGCGGCGCAAAGTTTCGTCTGCTGACACGGCGGTAGCGTTTGTATACGTTTACGCTGCTTGTCCCAGAGTTCGATCTTGCAATATTTGGTTTGTTTCGGGATTTCAACACACGTGACCACGACGTTATTTCCAGTCAGGACCGGAATTAGCTGGCTGACCTCTGGCTGCCAGCGAGATGGCAGGTGTTTCAAAATCGAAGAGTCCCTCCATGTTTTTTGAGAAATAAATGTTTTTTGCCCATGCACCTCCATATGGGCTTGTCAGCCTCAACTTTTACTGCATTTGGTTCGTACGTTTTCCCAGATCATACGTTTATTTCCCGCGTTTTTTCGGAAACGTATCGAGGTTCTACTGTAAATGCTTTTTCTCGTCTTTTTGCCCCCATTGTAAGTCTACTCCAGTCAGTGTTGTGAAGTAACATATTTGGATGCACTTGACATGTTAGCATGTCTCTTTTTGGGGGCACTTCTGATAAGCCGAACTCCTGATAAGACGAACAGATGACCGCGGTCCCTTCAAGTTCGCCTTAACGGGAGTCTACTGTAATCGTATTTTCCGGGAACGTATTACACACAGCTGTATTGAGTCATTTTTCATTTTCGCAATTTCGAGCATAGGAGCCGGAAAATCGTACTAAGGGGGAACGTATCAACGAGGTTCTACAGTACCGAGTGCCTTGGAGTCATGCCACGTGAATCTGACGCATTTGCGGACAGTGCATCGTAATTCGTGCCTGAGGGGTATATCACTTCTGCTCTTCGACAAACCTAGCCCCACATTTCCAAGCAGCAATGCGGAAAGAACCGACATTCACTCGGCGCAATGTTTAGTTTGCAGCTACGGCGGTAGCATTTCTTTACATTTATGCTGGCTGTCCCATCATTCGATCTTGCAATCTTCGGGTTGTCTCGGGATTTCAACAGACGTGACCATGAGGTTTCCAGTCGGGACCAGATCTAGCTGGCTGACCTCTGGCTGCCAGAAGTTTGAAAATGGAAGAGTCCCACTATGTTTCTTGAGAAATAAATGTTTTTGGGCCTTGCACCTCAATATGGGTTGTAAGACTCAATTTATACTGGATTCAGATGGTAAGTTAATTTTTCGCATTTCTTTCGGACATGTATCAACGAGGTTCTACTGGAGTGTAGAAATAGCTCGAGGCTGGGCTTGTTTCGGCGCTTGTTTGAGCAGCTGCCACTGCTCGTTATCTACTTGATTTGATATACTCTTATAATGTATTAGGAATTCATAATTACAGGGAAGGTAGTTTATTATATGTACAGCCCAAATATGCAGTTTTTAAAAAATCCGAGTTTTTCACAATTTCACAGTTTTTTAAAAGGCCGCGTACGCCTTAAAAATAAAAAAATGTATGAATGAATGTTGTTGTAATGAGACTGGACTGTATTTGCAGCACTCTTGCGGTGTGAACCGGATACCTGTGGAGAATCCTGTGCGCTTGTGGCACTTGGTGAACTCAACGTTGAAGAAGGTGACAAAGGCCTGGATGTAGTCATCCCGGCGCACTTGCAGGTGAAACGGGGAAGTGAAGGAGAGGTCCTCAACGCGCACAGTGTACAGGTCGACCTCTTTGAGCAGGCAGGCATTGGTCACCACCTGCTTGGGGTCCACCACATCCACCAGGGGCTCAGAGATGGCCACCTTGCGGATGCAGCTCATGTTGAAGCCATACACGCTGTCCCACCCTGCACATAGTACAAAGCATTATGCCAACAGATGGTTATTGCTCTTGCCCCGCAGGCACCTTCCAGAACACGGAATGGACAAAGAGTGTCAGCAGTCACTCTGGTTATGCAATGCAGAGTAATTAGGCACCTCTCTTCACATCACAAGGGCATAATGCGAAGCCCAGAGTGAGCACTATGTGAGGAACTTAACTTTATCTAATGCTGAGTTACCAAGGTTGGAGCAGCTACTCTTATTACTAGCACAGAGTCATACAAAAAGACCAGGGGCGTAGCCAGGGGGGGGGGGGAAACAGAAATTTTTCAGTTTTGCTTGCGTATATATACACACACACGAACATACAGGAAGTATGGTTGAACCCCCCCCCCCCCCGAAAAAAATTTCTGGCTACGCCTCTGAAAAAGACATAGCTACGCAGCTGTTGTGAATTCTTGAGGAAGCTAAGCTGCACTCGCTCAGGCATCCTAATAAAGTCACGGAATCTGGAAAAGCACTGACACGCCCTCTGTCATGACAGTCCGCAGCGGAGAAGAAAAAGCGTGTGTCGCCCTCTCTGGTGAAGTTTGCTGGTTCAAGGCCATTCAGCGACACTTCGCCGGCTCCATATTATTTGGTAAATTAAAAAAAAAAAGAGGTGTTACATACAGAAAAATTACTTGAGTGATATATCTTGCAGGACACGAAATCTATAATTTTTTATAATGTGAACTCAACAGGTTAGTGTAATTTTTAAGGCGAGAACCTTAGATGCCTCATCAAATTCCAAAATTGACCATCGGCGTCCCACGTCGGTGGCGTCAACATGCGTGATGCAAAAAATCATAATCGTGGTGATGTCATCATGACGGCACAGATCACCAAAATTTGTGACATCATCGCTTTGCACTGCCTTCGTTATTGGTGGTCTGACCTTGGAGGCAGTGCAGAACCAGGTGAGGTGCAGAAAGCTTTCGCACAGGAATGGGGCAGGTAGACACATCGACCGAAGAAAAAGATGGCTTTCACCTTTAGGTCTATTCGATTCAGCCTAGGTTCTCTGCACCTTCTGCACTTTTTCACGGTGCGCTGCACCTCGGTCCTCGATTCCCGAAGGTACAGCGGCGCCCCCTGCACCACCGTCCTCGATTGTGGCGGGTGCAGGTAAGGTGCTGCCACGGTGCCGCGAACCCTTGAACCTCCCAGCGCGAGGGTGCAGCATTTTGGGTGCAGCCACGCAACCCGCTCCCCGCACATGCTTTGCAGACAGCAGACGACAACGCGACCAGCAGACGATATGCCGGTGGTCGCGGACATCGACGGTGTACAGACCGAAATTTTTCCCATCGTGGACGAGTTTGGAGTCATCGTCTTTGACGGCGAAGCCGAACTCTACACTACCGCAGGTAATTTTGGAAAAGCATGCTGGACCCTTTGTCCGCTCACTGGCACGACGGGGACATTTCTTCATTACCCTTTGTTTTGTTTTTTTGTGGTTGTTTTGCCTTTTTCAGATGGGAGACAACTGCGGGTAGTTTGTGCGTCGGGTCGTCTTGCCAATGCTGACCCGACAAACGAGCATGCCATGCAGGCTATGCCTACAACGCAGCCAACACCGCCAAACCATGCTGAGCCGACGACGCAGGCGTCCGCTGCTGCAGCTGCTGCGCTTTCTCCGGGTCGTGCGCGTCGCGACGACTCGGAAGAAGCTCTATGGAGCGGTCGGAGGACCCGATTTTTGATTGAAAAATATAAGGAGAATTTCAGAAACATTGGCAAAAAGGGAGGACTGAGGTGAGGCAGTGATGAGCACGTTGGTGATAAGCACGTGTGCATTACTTTGTTTACTTTTTTTTTGCTCACAGGAACAAAAAGCAGCTGTTCCTATACTTGACGGATGCCCTGAATGAGGAGTTCGAGTGCTCTTTGAGTGTGCTCCAAGTGACAAATAAGTGGAAGTCACTTGAAAGGGCTTACAAAAGAGCACGAGAAAACAATCGGAAGTCCGGCAGCGGAACTGTGGAGTGTAGGTTTGAAGAGTAAGTTTTCAGTGCTTATTATATCTTCCTTCTGAGTGCATAATTCTGTTCATGACCAACTTCTATTTCATGCGTAGAAAAAGAAAACAAAAAACTTGCACAGTGGCACGCACTTCCCTTAAGGGGGGACACCCCACTTTTTAAAATTTTTTTTATTTATGGGTACATTTTGATCAAACTTTCATCACTTATGTAGTTTGACATGCTGATTTCAAATATGCAATTGGTTTTTCAGTGCAACAAGTACTTTTCAAAATATTAAGAAATTCATGTTTTTTGCATAGACTAATTTGGAGGTAGGTTTTCTCTTAAATGCTGGTTGTGATGAAGGAGACTGGCATATGAAAATGATGTTGTATGGCTAGAGCTTGCAGTGCTACAAGAATGAATGTTCTAGACTGATTTGGGCCAAAGTTACAACATGTTAAACTTTTGTAAGCAAAGGGCTTTAGTAACACCCTGGAGAAATTATTACTTTTTGAAAACATGTCTCATGTTATTTGTTCATATTTAGGGCCTACTGCACTCCTCATTTGTCCACCTTTCTAACAAAAAAAGAATTATTGCGATAGGACAAGTACAACCAGAGATATCGTCACTCCCAAACTACACCTTGATCAAAAACACAGTTTTGAGAAAACGAGAAAAAACATTTCACGACATGTTTGAGGTAATTATGACAAGCACTTGAACGCTAAAGTGATTGAGGATGACACACGGGTTCAATCAGGCAAGAATGAATGTTTTACACCAATTTCGTATAAAATTAGAGCATGTCAAAATTTACATGTAAAAGCAAATAGTAACTTCCAAGAAAAATTATTTTTATGAATGTTCTCTAACAATATGCAATTATATTTTACTCCTACTGCACTTATCAATTCACTACCTTTCTGACAAAAAAGAAGTTTCTGTGCACTGCCTCTGGCACAGCTTGTTGCTGAGACACGAAGTCTCGCAACTTTCTAACATACTCTACCGCCTCGGCTAGAGTTACAGGATTTGAACCTGCCTCAGCCGTTACGACTTCCTCGTCGCACTCTTCTTCTTCTGGTTCCGGACGAACACTCGAAACAATTTCCAAATGAGATAGTTCTGCACAAGTGACAAGATCACTGTCACACTGGACATAGTCCTCAAATGAAGCACCACTGTCAACGTCCAGCTGTGTCGCGCCGCCGCCGATGGATGGGCGATTTAGTGGCGGCTCGCATCGGCTATGCCAGTGCTGCAGTGCACAAAACTTTGTTGAATTGATTTAAAAAAATGAGCTTGGGTCCACGGATCAAGTTCGTTCAACTGAAAAATTCACTATTCTGAAATTCGTTTAACTGAAAGATTTTTGCATAGAATGCATAAGAAAATCGCCGGGGATTTTCTAAAAGTTCGTTATTCTGAAATATTCGTTAAACCGACGTTCGTACAAGTGAGAGTTTTACTGTATTAAGATTGGACGAGTAGAACCAGAGATATTGTTGCTCCAATAAAACACTATCAGAAATGGTGCTTTGGGGAAAGTGGTCAAAAATTTTGTTTATTTACAGACTCTCCCTCCAAAAAAAAAAGCATCTCAAAATGATCCAGGAGAGTAATCGGGATGCATCTTGTCATGGTGCTTTTTCTTCACTGCCTTAGCAAGGCCGAGTGACGCTGCCCTTTTTTTAGCAGAACTCGTGCTACGCCGCAAGTCCTTCTCTTTTGCCCTGTTGGACCCAGTGGATGTGATATCAACGTCGAGCTCTGCTAGCACGGCTGTAGCTGCATGCTCATTGCCTGCATTAAAACGCAGCACAGCCTCTGCGACAGCTGCCTGTGCTGCAAACAGTGACCAGTGCTGCTCTTTTGCCAGCAAGCTCCAGATTACCGAGTGGAAAGACTCATTCGAGTTCTGTGTCTTTCCCCTCAGGCATCTCTGCAGCAGGCTCCTTTCGGACAATCGCTGGTACACGGGCAAAAGAGCTGCAGCCACGTCAGTCGGCAAATTATATTTGTGCTTGGGCTCTGGCTCCCCTTTAGCCTTTGCTGCGTTATGGCGGCACCAAGATTGCTCACCAGTTGGGCACAGTTGGTGGTTCGGGCAACTGTCGGTAGAGGTGACATGATGAAAAGTTGCCATTACTGCCCGGCTCATGGCTTCGACATCACCCACATGCGATTTCAGAGCTCGGCCATAATAGACAGCCAACCTGTCAATCAGTTCAGCTGTCAACCTCCCCTTTCCCCCGAGGCTTCGTTTGCCTTCCCCCTTGTGTTGCTGCACTAAATTGCGCAGTGCGGAACCCATACGTTTCTTGACGTGGTTTATGCAATCCTCTTTTTGTACTTCAAAGTAGCCATAAACCTTTGCTTCTTTGATGGCGTTGTACGCGCGGCTGTCACCGTCGCACAACATGGTCGTGTAACGGAGGTCATGCCGCTGAAGTGACCGCTCGAACAAAATTTTCCCAGCTTCTACCTCCATTTGGCCAGACTTGCAGCTTGTATTCTTTTGGCACTGGTGGCTTGCCTTCCAGAGGTCATAGCCCTCACTGTCTGGCTTAGGGCCATTTTCACAACCCAAACAAAAGTTGGACATCACATGGTAGTCGAGCACGTATCCAGTAAACAGTTCGATAACAGTTCCAACACCAATGTGTGAGGAATGCCCCCTCGTCAACCAAGAGCCGTCATAGCACATGGCAATGTTCTTTTTGTGCCCAAAACACATGTCCTCGTACAGTTCTTTGGCTTCTTTCGCGCACCGAGTCATAACGGTCGCGGCAGCTCGGGTGGCAGCCGGTTCCAGTGTTTTCTTCAGGTGCCGTTGAAACGTTTTGTTGTGGAGCCCCCGCCGCGACAGTCCCATCGACGCGAAAATATCGTTCATGGCTGTTTGGCCATTCCCACTGCAGAGCATTGCACGCGTGGCCAAAATGTTTATTTCAAACGGATTGCACGTCTTTGCACCGTCGACTCTGCGCGAGTTCCATTTCACCGCAGCTTCACCACAGTTGTCGCACAACACGATCACTTTCTTGGCGAGGCCGTAGTCACGGTCGCCCGTGACTAGTTTCGCACACCCGCCACATACCTTGCACCGTAGGGAAGCAGCGAGCAGCACGTTCAGGATGTCTAAGTCGACAATCAAGTACGAAGCTGCAGTGTCCGCAGCTGAGGCCGATGACGCGTCGGTGAAAACCGCAGTCTTTCGCGCTGTTGCCGGTGTCGACTCAAGTCGATCAAGCGTGACCTGCTCACGGGCACTTACTTGCGCTATGTCGCTGCTCGTGACAGTTCTAGCGTCAACTCTCACACGGCTGGAGTCGGCGCGAAGAATGCCGTCGTTCTCGAGCGGATCGCTGCCAACTGCATCGTCGTGGGTCGCTTGCTGATCGGTCGTAGAGCCGCGCGATGGCATGCCCTTATCTAGCGGACCGCTATCACCTGCGTCGACGTTGTTGGATGCCCCGGCACCGCGAGTCGCTTGCTCATCGGGTGCCGAGCGGCGCAATCCCGTGCCTTCGTCGAGCGGACCGCAAACACCGCCGTCACCGTTGTCGGCCGTCGAAGCAGTGACAGTCGCTTGCAGCTCGGTGGCAGGAACCCACGATGTCGTGCCCTTAGCACGTTTTTTATTTTTTGCTCGCCTTCGGCCGAACTGATAGACTGAGTGGAACTTTTTCGCTCCGCCAGGCATGTTCGTCGTGCGGTCGTAACCAAAGCAAAATGGCGCCTCAACTAGCCAGCTTTTCACATGGTTTTCAGATGCAGCGCCCTAAGCCAATCAGACGACGCTATTTTAGTCACGTGATCTGAACTGGCCAATGACCACGTTTTATGCCCACTTTTTCTTTTCCTTTTTTATTGTGCAGGCGGCGGGCTCAGGGTTGCTTGACCGAGCAATAAAAAAAGCCAAGCATGGGAGCTTTTCAACGATACCAAAATGGCCGCGTTCGAGCGAGCCGTTTACGAGTTACAGGCAGCCGAAATAAAGCGCGATTTGTCCACAATTTAAAGGGCTGGGGGCGTGCCAGCGCATTTTTGAATCGCTGTTACGCCGCAAATACGTGGAATTTTTTAATGAAAACTTGCACACAGGTGCGCGATGGTAGTAAGAATACGAAAATGACAATTCTGAAAATTCGATTTTTGGGCAAATTTTCGGCTCCCAAGAGCCGTGTCTCCCCTTAAGTGGATTTTCTTTTCACTCTAACCAGCTCATTGAAGCAGCCTTCTCTCTTACTGAATTTTTTTTCTTCACAACAAATATGCCCTACAGTAAACCCCAATGTGCCCCCAAAAAGTTATCATGCAAAACAACCTACACGCTACTACAAAAAAGCTGTTAGGAGTTTCAAAAATGTTTTTTAAAACCCCAATTTTTTGTCCTTAAAGTGGCAGGGCTTGTGCAAATTAAATTTAGTTAGCAATCATGCATCTCTTTCTCTCATGTCTTTGCACTACATGCAACCAGTCGCCCAAAGTCACATTACGCTAAAGCATGAGGAAAGTCTGAGTGTACACATCTAGCAAGTCTGGAGCTTCAGCTATTTTTGTCATCCTTGTTATGGGAACTGTAGACAGGCGATTGCACCGCTGTAGGGTGCACTTATGGTTCCTACAAGTCGTGTGGTCCGGCCATAATTTGTTTGTATTCCATTATGCACTAGTAGCAGTACTTTATTCGCATACGTCAGCCCAGAGATCCTCTGTTGCACTATTTGCCGGTTATGGATGCAACAGTGAACCGAACTGGTTGATTTCCCATTGTCTTTCTCCTGCTTTAACATAAAAAATAATTGAAAGAGAATTATGTTGAAGCTAGAGTTTAAGAGGGCTTGTCTTTCCTCTTGTGATAACTTTGGCTCAAGCGACATTTCCTGTTCAACAGATCACATCATTGCAAGCCTCTATCTTCTCCTAAACTTCTTTATAGTGTGAGTGGAAGTGGTGACGGAAGGCACGTTACCATGTACATACTAATGCTTTGATGCCAATTGCATTCAATTTTCAGAGAGATGGCAGACATCATGGACAAGCAACACCATGTTAACCCAATCGTGACCTACACACAGGGGCGCAAAATGGTCCGAGAGGACAAGGAAACGCAAGTTTGGTCACCAAAGAGAGGCAAAAGCGCCACTACTATACAATATATTTTTCACAGAGAACCAGAGGCTCAAGTGCAAGCTGCAGCCCCAGCCAGCCAGGAGTCTAGTGCTGAGGAAACAGCAGAAGTGCAAAAGCGTAAGGCGAAAGATCCGCCTTTGGTGCAGCTTCTGCAGAAGCTCGAAGAGATTGAAAAAAACAGGGCTGCTCGACACACAGAGAAAATGGCGCTGCTGGAACGTTTTGTGACAGCATATGAAGCAAAAAAATAAACTTCTTGTTCTCATGAAGTCTCGTTTTATGGCATTTGTACAAATCACATAGGAAGGTGAAAATCGGAGGAGCAAAGCGTGCGAAACACACGATTTCAAGTCCTGACTCTGTGTGCCGGCAATGTTCTCGCGTAGCAGTTCACACAAGTGTGCAAAACATTTAAAAGTCTCAGCACTGTGTGTCAGCAACGTTCTTGCAAAGTAGTTCACACAAGCATGTAAAACACTTAATCTGAAGTCTCAGCACTGCGTGTCGGGAAAAGCAGTTCACACAAGTATGCAAAACATTTAAAAGTCTCAGCACTGTGTGTCAGCAATGCTCTTGCAAAGTAGTTCACACAAGCATGTAAAACACTTAATCTGAAGTCTCAGCACTGCGTGTCGGCAAAAGCAGTTCACACAAGTATGCAAAACATTTAAAAGTCTCAGCACTGCGTTTCGGCGATGTTCTTGCGTCGGCGTTTACACATCTCTCTAACAGCTGCAGTGCTTGTAATGGCTCCATCATTGTCATTTTCAATGTTGTCTTCCCTCGGTAAATCCTCGAAGTTGCTCAATGTGTCGCGACTTCTGCTACATAGGTTGTGTAGCACACATGCTGCTGTGACAATGAGGCAACACTGATCAATGGTGTCTGCATCCACAAGATACAACCGTCTGAAGCGCTGCTTCAAAATGCCAAAGGCATGTTCTATAGCTACGCGTTGCTGGCTGAGCCTCTTATTAAACTTTCGCTTGTAGCGCTCAAATGTGGCCCTGTTGTTCTTGTATGGTGGCATTAGCCATGGAAGGAGCGGGTACGCTGCGTCCCCTAGTAAATAATCGCCGGCGCACTTAGATTCTGCAGTGCCGTAGAAGGGGCTCTCACTCAGCACACGTGCGTCGTGTACGCTGCCAGGGTAACCAACAAAAATGTCAGTGAAACGGCTGTTTGCATCGCAGATTCCTTGAAGAATGATGGAAGGAAATTTTTTCCTATTGTAGTAGGATGCTGGTGATTCATTCTGGTGCGGAATCTCTATGTGGCAACCATCAATACACCCAATAGTGTTCCTCGGACCTTTACCGTCGCTCCTAGCAGCAAAGCCTGCTTTGATATTCGCCCGCTCTTGATCGCTGGGCCAAGCAATCACTTCATCACTGATGCTAAATAGAAAGTCAAGAACCCTTTTCAAGCACAAAGACACGGATGACTCGGAGACATCAAACGTATCGGCGATTCTATACATACTATTCTGCGTACCCAAGTAGCTGAGAGAAATCAGGCAAGTTTTCTCCGCTGGGATTTGGGGGCGTCCTCCCCGCGGCCTAGGAAAAAAGGGCGACGACTTGAAGCGCCCCACGAGTGTTTCGAACGTCTCTCTTGACAGCCGAAACAGGCGCTTGAATTCGTAGTCAAAATAACGGGTCACAACTTCCTCGTAGTATCTAGGTGTGCGGTTACGATCGCTGCGGACCAATTGGGCACCAATTTGACACAACACTGCGTCGAGTTCCTCGTCTTCACTGTCAGATTCAACCAGTTCCATGGCGATGTGGAGTTCCTCCATGTTAACAAACCACGTGCAAATCGTCGGACACACAACTGACGACCGCTTGCCGGTGCGTTGCGGCGTGCTAAACCTCACTAGCCCCGTAGCAGACGGAAGGCTTGCACTTGCACCTCAACATTCGATTGACGTTTTAGCGGTGGCGCTGCTGATGCATTGCATTTGCACTCCGAAACGGGTGCCGAGAAACCTGCAACACTGCTGCACCAGGTGTCGGCACCGGCTGCACCTTTTTGTATGCGGTGCCGTGCACTTTTTCTGAATCGAATAGACCTTTTGAGTCGTCTTAGTCTAATGCATAAGGGACCCTCCGAGTTCTTTTAACGAATGATGGGACTTACTCTCCGAAAAGTGCGTCTCACAAACGTAGTCGCGAGGCGTGAGCTCTCGATCTTTCCTCGATATGGCATGAGCCCACACTTCCAACCTCACCGGGTCGCTAGGAACTTTGAAGGTTGCGTACCCACTCCTTGCAGGATGCGTACCCACTATTGCAGTTCGGCACCACACATTTCCGCCCCATCCTAAAGAAGCAATACTTCTTCACGGAGCAATACTTCTTTTTACGTGCCTTTGTTGCGGCGCGAAATTTGATAATTCAGCGCCGCCGGCAAAACGTGGGAGCATGCTCAAGAGACAGAAAGCCCGCAAATCGCAAAGGAATGCGTGACACAGCTTGCCCACGCGACTTAGGAACTTTCCCTCCCAAGGTCATCTACGCAAGCAGGTGCCCAACATGCGAGGTGTCTATGCATGCGGTAGATGTCGTGTGCTCAGAGGCCGCCACTAGCAGCTCGCTTCAAGCGCTGTACGACCTATAATTCGGGCAGTATCTATTATTAACTGCAGCTAAGATATCTGTCGCATCTATCAATTGATGTCACAGACAGAAATCTGAGAAAATTTACAATGCATGAGGCGGTATCACGATTTTTATGCATTGCGTCCATAGAAGAGCATGCAAACGATGGCAACAAGCCGGAAGCGTCATCTGTCGTGCTGCGACGAAAACCACATTTCCTCTGTTACGCTATTGCGCCGCCCTCGCGCGATGCGGCAGCCGAACTCCTCAAATACTTCTTCCTCCGTGCCCGAGCCTAAGCCCCAGAGTGCATCAGTAGCTCCTCTGTATTTCTTACTGATAATGAACTTACCATTGTCAGAGGTTGATCACTATGTGCATGCGTTGCAATACTCAGTACACCTAAGTACACTCAAGCTTCCTTATAAAACAAAGTGGAAGGGAGAGCCAAAGCTACAATAAACGCATCCTGTGATGGTCGTTACGCAAGCACAGACCTTCACCCCAAAAAGAAAGGGGATTTCAGAGCTAAGTTAAACCTGCTTATAACAAACCTCCATATAATGAATTCCTGGATACAACGAAGTTTTTCTATCCCCCTCCCGCACATGTATATAGAAGCACATGTATTTGAGACCTCTACGTAACGGAGTGGCAACGAGAGATCTCCCCCTCGAAATAACAAATTTTCCCCACTGACGGCCTAAAGGTGTTGGCCCAAATTTTGTCATTTTTGCGTGAGCAGCAACCCGAAGCACCTTCTCCGCTGCGACGGAATGCGAAGCGGCGGTGGCGCACTTTGCGCTCGAAGGCACGGCGACTGCGAGGCGGGCATGCATCCCTCGACCTGGTGATCTTGCCGCCACGGACGTGACCTTTCCGAACCGTTCCCTCAAACCTGATCCCGCTGCTTGCTGCAGCTGGCCTAGCCCACTCCTTTTTCTCGGAGAGAGAGAGAAAAAAAAAAAAAAAAAAGTTTTTTTTTCAACATGCTGGCAGCGCCACTTTTTGGTCACAATGCAAGTCTCTGCGTTTCACTTCGCTAACGTGACACTAGGTGACGCTACTTAAAAAGGAAAAAGAAGGAAAAAGAGGGAGTCGCAGCAGCGCTATGGCTTTCCGCATTCTTTGTGTCTTTCTTTGTTGGTTTTCTTCGGTACGACGCCGTCAAGCCGCTTGCTCTTCGTTTCCCGACGCCTTGTGCTTGTATGAACTGACACGGGACCACGCACCCAGTACCTGTTGTGACCATCTAAGATGAGTGCTTCGACGAAGAAATGCAAGATACTGACCCTTGGGGACAAAATGGTCATCTTGGACGCCGTTTCTAGAGGCGAAAAAAAGAAGGATGTTGCTGCAAAATTTGGCATCCCAGCTAGCTCTTTGTCGACGATTTTAAACGCCACAGATTAGATTCACAGCGCTGTGGAGCGTGGCACGGACAGCAAAAAGAAGTTGAAGTCGTGTGAACCATGTGAACAAAGCTGTGTTCACATGGTTTATGGACATGCGAGCACGAAACGTACCCATCAGCGGCGCTGTTTTGCAGCAAAAGGCAAGGGATTATGCTTGCATCCTGGGCTGCAATGATTTAAAAGGCAATAACGGGTGGCTCGAAGGCTTTAAACACAGGTATGGGATCGTCGGCAAAGCGATCAGTGGCGAGTCTTCCTCTGCGAATAGAGATGAGGCCGACTCGTGGATCCAATGCAAACTACAGTAAAAGCTCGTTAATTCGACTCTCGTTAATTCGGAAAATCGGTTAATTCGGACACGTCATCAGGTCCCTGTAACTATATGCATCACTCTATGAGACTGGGCGCTCGTTATTTCGGACAGATTTGACCGCAAATCGGATAATTCGGCGACTTTCGGGCTGCTGGCAAGGCTCGAAAACGAAAAAAGAACCATTGGGAACAAAAGTGATGCTCAAACGCTGCATCGCCATGGATATCAATTATCGGCTTGGCTTGACTTGAGACTGGTTGAACGCCTTTTGCTTTGTTCCAGTTGGTGTGCAGCATCGTTGAACGCCGTTTTATTGAGGAACGATTCAGTACGGCTCCTTTAGCTTGATCGTTGCTGGTGCTTTTGTGCTGACTTCTCGTGTGAACGCACTCTCCGCCGATGGCAACGCCGGCGAAGCGGCCCAAGTACGAGGCCAAGGACTTCACTACCAAAGTAGAAATTTTGCGTGCCACGAAAAATGGGCTTTCCCGACAAGAAGTAGCTCCTGTGAAATGACGTCGGCAAATAATACGACGTGAGTCTCCTGAGCGCTGTTAGCATTCTTCGCGTATGTGTGGCAGAGCACGCCTGTGCACGCCAATGCCAACTGTTTCAGGCACAGTGGCTATGTTGTACCCGACTCCAGCGATGCCGCAGTGGCCGAAGTGTCGCCGAACGACGGTGCCTACGACGGGCAGGATTTCGGAAGTGTTATGCCTGATGCAGTGACACTCGACGATTATATCGGCATTGATGGCGTTGCCACTGCCGGCTCTCTGACTGATGAGCAAATCGTCAAGGAAGTGATGTATGACGACGAATCCGAGAACGAAGAGCCTGAAGAGGAGCAGCCACACTATGAGCCACACAGGCCCCCTCGTACTGTGAAGAAAGCCGCGGAGGCCCTCGTCATCCTTAAAGAATTTTGTTTTGGCACTGCAAACAGCATGCGAGCTGCTGAGCACCTTGAAGGGCTCAGAAAAATTGTGTCCGCGCAAATTTCTGCTCGAAAACAGAGACGCATCCACGATTACCTTGTAAAGTAAAGGTATGTTGAAAAAACTCTTGCATTTATTGTGTTTATTTCGACCATTCGATAATTCGGACATTCGGTTAATTCGGACATTTTTTCCGGTCCCTAGAAATCCGAATTAACGAGCTTTTACTGTACCGGGTATTTTGGAGCGCTACAAAGCGTTGGATGTGTACAACGCTGACAAAACGGCGCTTTTCTACGAGTTGCTTCCGAACCATACCCTTACGCTTAAAGGGGACGCCTGTCACGGCGGTAAACAGAGCAAATGTCGTTTGACTGTTCTACTGTGCACAAATTCAGACGGAAGCGACAAGTGAGTACCGCTGGTCATCGGCAAAAGTGCCCGACCTAGGTGCTTCAAAGGAACCCGCAGGATTCCCGTAAAATATGTGGTGAACACGAAAGCCTGGATGACGTGCGACATATTTAGTGAGTGGCTGACAGATTTCAACAATGACGTCAAGAGGCAAGGACGCAAGATTTGTCTGTACATAGACAATTTCACTGCATACCACGTAGAGTGGCTCGAGCTCTCCAACACTGAACTGCAGTTTTTATCTGCGAACTGCACATCGCTTGCTCAGCCCCTTGAAAAGGAATTATTAACAGTGTCAAGTGCTCATACCGTCGGTGACTAATCCAAAAACTGCTCCTGAACATTCGAGCGAGATACGAAGGTAGACATTGTGCAAGCAATTGAGATGCTTGAAGCGTCCTGGCGAGGAACAAGTGCTCAAGTTGTTGCGAACTGCTTCCGCAAGGCCCATATCTCAACAGAGGTTCAGGCTGAGGAAATCGACGCCGGAGAGGAGGAGCCTTCATGCCCGCCTGATCTCGCTGAAGCTCAGATTTCGCTGCGCACGAATGGAGGAGCCCCGGACGATGTGCAGATTTGTGATTTTTTATATGCGGACAACTGCGCTGTCACACCTGAGGATATGACTGATGAGGCTCTGGCAGAAACTGTCCGAGACCGCAGAGATGACAACGGACCTTAGGATGACTCGGCATGTGCTTTGCCCTGAGTGAAGGAGGTGCCATCGACCTTTTGCGCCGCATTACAGGCTCGCTGGATGATGATGGAGCAGCACTGTGTTCATTGACGTCGTACAAACGGTCAGTGCTGCCGTCCATCATGAACAAACAACAAAGCAAAATCACGCAGCTTTTTACCGTGAAATAAATGTTTTGGGTGAGTTCTGCCGTCTGTTACTTCTTTTCTTAAGTGTTGCTTTTTCGAATTTTCGTGCCGAACCTCCATATAACGAAATCCCCTTTATAACGTAGTTTTTCAGGAATTTGTCAATTTCGTTATATCCAGGTTTAACTGTATCTTGGACATGGCTGTGGAGATTAGTCCCCGAGGAAAGTAAACAAGCAGCAATTCAGTTATTTTTTTTTCGACTACAGTCAAATCCTGCTAGAAGGAAATTGACAGGACAGGGGAAAAAGTTTGCTGTCCATGAAATTTCATCTATAGACCACAAAATTCAGCAAGATCTGATGATTATGACTCGTCCCATTTCTTTATCAGCAAGTGCATGCATTGAACTTTCGCTAACTCAGACATACTTGGCCGTACATTGAGTGAACATATTTTTTTGTGTGTAACACGTACAAGATTATACAGAAAATTTGGAGCTAAACTCGGGGCGTGGGTTATATGCAAATTTTGGTGCGCAAGTTGGCTTCACGGCACGCCTTCACCGTAATGCAAGGAAGGCGGCCTTGCGTCAATACGCAGGTATCTTTTTTTCTTCCGCGGTTTGTAGTCGGGGGTGCCGGTTATATGAGGGGCCGGTTATGCACGAGAAAATATGATACTCAGACTGCAGCACCGCAAACGAGCGTACCAAAGCTTCGCTGGAGGCCAAAGAGTAAACTAAGTGCTGAAACTCGGCACTGCCATAGCCATAAGTGAACGACAGGAAAGCCGTAAGGCTTCGTGCCGTTTTACGACTTTAGTGCGTTTAATCCTCCGTTCTGTTAGCTGTGTACCTTCGGAGCGTGTTCGCTATTGATGATAGCAACCACGGTTTCCAGTGCAGCGATTGCAGCAAACAGTAGTTCCGTTTTCAATCTGGGTGAGCTGGCCCTGCACGTGCCTTCAGAACTGCATCGTTGCTCTTTGTGATTGCATCTACCACAATTTTGTCCTCAGCGTTGCGGGAAGCAGTGCTGCTTTAAGTCTGTGCACATTGTATGTATACTTCCGTGCTCGCCCATGATCGTGTCGACACGACCGCATTCGTGTTCGTAGCGGTTGCAGCAGAATGTAGTTACACTTGGACTAGGTGCACGCTGGCCGCGCGCGTGCCTTCATAACGCTGTGGTTATTATTCAGGATCACAGAGCTAGTGACAAAGAGCGGTAGTTTTGTTTTGAGCGCTACATCAAAAACATTGCGTTGAGTTCTTGAAGAATGATTCTACCACGGCCCGCACGTGCATCAAACCCACCGGCAGCATCATGGTGGATGGGCGATCTGTCACCGAGCATCTAAATGGTGAAAAATTTACCGGGATGTGCGTGTGGTGACAGAAAGCGTGTCTTCGATGAAGACACGGGTGTTGCAATGCGGCCACGCGACTCTGGAAGTCACAAGCCAATGAGACTGAGCCAATGGGAAATTGTTGCGATGCTAGCAGAATTTCGCTGCAATCTCAGGCGAGCTCCTTTTCCTTATGTGGTAGCACTCGTGAAAACTTCGCTGAAGCAGAAGTATCCAGGAAAAATATTGGCTGTGACGAGACGTTTGTCGTCTCAGAGAAGAGAACGACCCACTGGAAGGCGCTCGAGAGGACGACCCATTACTGAGTAGGAACGCTTCGCTACAGTCGCATTGTTTTCTATGAGTGGCTGACGGGGAATCGAAAATTATTCATTGGGGCGAAAATTTCGTTGTAGCAAACTTCGTTATAGCGGGATTCGACTGTACTAAATTTTTTTTGACAATGTGGCGAGTAAAAATAAATCCATCATTGACAACGAATCTTCACATGGGCTTATGGCCAGAGTTGGTAGGTGATAAGCAAATGGGTGAGGCAAGGTGATGTAGCACAGTCGTTCACTCAAGACTATGCACCCCACAAGAAGATACTCACAGTTTATCTTCTCATCCTTGTACTGGCGGTCCTCAATGGCACATAGGAAGAGTGTGGCCCGATCAGGAAACATCAGGCCGCCAGGCTTCTGCAAATAGTATCACACTACTTAGCTCTTCAGTAAGCATGTCCAACAAAGGCCACTTCTTCCACCAAACCCAATGACTCGTAAACCTGGAGCTGTCTTATTGTATTTGCAGTGATGCTACCTACAAGTACTTCAGAGTTGGAGCAGCTAATTTCACATTCTAGAGTACATTTGAGAAGCGAGTTCCATCTACATTCAGACACCTGAATGTGAATGGGGCTCTTAGGAAGAGCTAGATCAATATCTCAATTTGTTGTAAATCTCACAAAGAAAATGCTCTCTGGAGCTCTCATTATTTCACTAAAATTTCGATAAAATTTATTAATGTTCTATATATCTCTTGCTAGCTTTCCCAGATTTCATTCTGAAATGTCCAGAAACATAAGTGGCAAGTGTGTTGTTAATACAGAATATTGCCTTAAAGGGCCCTGCAACTCTTTTCCAAGTAACCATCGAATGGCTTCACTAAAGAAGTTTATAGCCTCAGGAAGAGATCTGTCACATGCTGTAATGGCTTTCTCTCTCCTCTTGTCCAGACGAACGCGCTGGAAGGTAAACAGGGAGGGAAAAAAGTCATGTGCACATTATGACCTTGAGCACTCTTTCTATTCTTTCTTCGAATGCGTGGCTTGCTTTCAGTGTGATCGTGAGTGAGCGCACGGGCACATGGCGGCTGCAGTATCTACAGCAGAACCCAGCCGATAGGTTTTTCACGGGACTGCAAAAATAAAACGTAAAAGCCAAGAAACAGAAAAAAATGAGAAATTAGAGTAGTGATGTGAAGCACATAATTTTATTTCAAACCTTTCGCTTGAAGAAATCATGCAGCGCCACGCCACGGTAGTCTAGTGGTTATGGCGCTCGACTGCTGACCCAGAGGTCACGGGATTAAATCCCGGCTACAGCGGCTGCATTTTTGATGGAGACGAAAATGTTTGAGGCCTTTGCACTTAGATTTAGGTGCACGTTAGAACCCCAGGTGGTCGAAATTTCCGGAGCCCTCCACTACGGCATCTCTCATATCTAATCATGGTTTTGGGATGTTAAATCCCAGGTATTGTTATAAGAAATAGTGTAGAGTCACCTGGAACATTTTCTCATGCCCGATCAGTGCAAGGTGTTTCTCAACACCTGCAGTGCCATGTGGCTTTTGGCGTCGTCCCTGCGCGCTAATCTCCGCAATAAATTCAGCACTGTTACGGCCGATGAAGTTGTTGGCTCCGCCAATGCCTAGCAGGCGCTGGCTGCGCAAACAGGATGACTCCGGCCAACAAAAACTAGTCTCGAAGTCCGTACTTTTGTTAAATGCATCAAAACGAATTTTTAGCACCCATGCACCTCATAGATGCCATGTTTAGATTAAAAATACAGGTCTTTGAGGTTGCGTTTCTGGTGGCAGAACT
Source organism: Rhipicephalus sanguineus (assembly GCF_013339695.2). NCBI lineage: Eukaryota > Metazoa > Arthropoda > Arachnida > Ixodida > Ixodidae > Rhipicephalus > Rhipicephalus sanguineus. Next base: position 219,342,073 of record NC_051177.1, on the reverse strand, counting down.
TAACAATGCATCACAGCTGTCACTGCTTCTGGCGGCTAATTCGATCGTCAAGCCACCAAGCGGACCAAGCCAAGTAAAGTGAAAAGCCAATGTGGCCGTCTCGGAGGGCCGGTACGCAACGTACAATGCGGGAATGGTCCCACACTTGCGACGTAACAGCGGGGATCCAAATGTATTCGATCCTATGGGAGCTGTGCTGGGGCTGGTCGAAAACGATGGAACAGTCAGGAAAACGAAGCGCCCGGGAACGTAACAGCGGCTTTCTACTGTATGCGGCCCACGATGCTCAAATCAGCCAATGGCCGTGAATTTGGGTATATGGCATCATTTGCAGAAGGAAGAGGGAATGATTTCAAGCTGACTTTGAGAATTAATTGTGAATCCCAGGCCGCGTACTGCGCTATAATGTTTGGCTTGTGTGTTTTCAGGAGCCTCAACTGCAGATCGGCAGCATTTTCTGACCACGCTGAAAAAGTGTTGCAGGGCCCCTTTAAACGAGCTACCAGCGATGTTTCTGGAACAAATGAAATCGGCCGATGAATTGCCACCACACTTCATCGCCACCGATTGGCCTAGAAGTCACGAGCCTCTGCGGAGAACGCATTTTGCCATCAAGCCTACATGCATAAGAGTAGCTACATTGGCACCATGCATCATGCCAGCGCTTAAACAGATCAGGGCTTCATCTGCAGAATAATCCTTGGTCCGTGGCTGTGACTTTGGTGGCCCCAAGATCTAGCTGCACACGTTTTGACACAGGAGTGGAATCCCTGTATTTGTGAACCAAATTCAATTTAAAAATCACAGGTACATGTATCTTCGTGTGCTGATTTTAAAAGTGCAAACAGTTTTTTGGTGACAAATAATTATCGAGATAAATAATAAAGGGGGCAGAAATTTATATTTAATGCGTAAGTGCAAAGCACAATGTATAAGGATTGAAGTACTGCAGACAGTTTTTAAATCCAACAATTAGCAATGCAGGCACTCATCAGAGTTCAATGTTTATAGTACCACAGCTACCAATAAGCATGAACAAAAGCAGATAAAAAATTCATAAGGGAAAAAAGAAAAAGTCTGCTCGCAGCACTATAAGCTTTATGCATTTTAGCATCACTTAGCAAAAAAGAATTACAGCTGTAGCTGTCCTAAGAGATTTAGATGTTGACCCATGTTTTGAACAGCTGTCACTGTTAAAGCTGACATGCACTATCGCTAGGCCCACTGCATTCAGGCCTCGACTGAATGTTGCCGAACATTCTTGACAGCACAACATGTGTGATGGAGTTCAGCTGCAGTATTGACACTAATCACTTGCATACAAAAGACGACGTGTTCAACCAACGATCAGATTTTCGACAACCGTGCTCACTGCAATTGTTGCGCTGTCGGTGCTACTTCTTTTTCTAGGTACAGGTTCAACCAATAAAGAGTTCTTTCTTTACCAGCTTGAGTTAGTATTCTTCACCGTCACAACCACGTGACAATATCGTGGCACCAAATAAGCAGGGCGAGTAAAAGGCTCACTTTGAGAAAAAAAAGCAAAGCGTAAACAGCTGGATCAATCTAAGAATACAGTAAAAGCTCGTTAATTCGGAAAATCGGTTAATTCGGACACGTCATCTGGTCCCTGTAAATATATGCATCAGTCTATGAGACTGGGGCGATCGTTATTTCGGAGAGATTTGACCGCAAATCGGATAATTCGGCGACTTATGGGCCGCTGGCGAGGCTCGAAAACGAAAAAAGAACAATTCGGAACAAAAGTGAAGCTCAAACGCAGCATCGCCATGGACATCAATTATCGACTTGGCTTGACTTGAGACTGGTTGAACACCTTTTCTTCGCGTGTAGGTTTGGCGTCACGCGACTTGGTGAGGGCTGACTTAAGGCAAGACATGGCGATGCCGTTTTTTACAACCTTCGAGTGCTTCGACGAAAAATGTAACAGCGGTTTGGAAGATCTAGGAGAATACTGCCAGCACACGTGGTTCTTCTGGAACGTTAAGGAAATGTCTAGAAATTGTATTCCATTATTCTGAGGCACCTCTTTAGTAAAGCTCAGCCCACCTCCATTAATTTCAAATTTTTCGCTCACGGAAGTTACCACCTTTTCAAAGTCCTCACCACTACAAAAGATCAAGTAATCGTCCACATAACGAAAAACCTTAATAACCGAATTACCTAAGGCGCCTTCCAAAAGATTGTCAATCTTGCTAAGGTATAAATCACTAAGGACCGGAGCAACCTTAGAACCAATACATATCCCTGATTTCTGCAAATAAACGCCTTCCTTCCAACCTACAAGCGTCGACTTTAAATACATGGAAAGGATTTCTAGAAATGCCCCGGTAGAAACACATTTATCGGTGAAAACCGTCTGGTGCGCTTGTTCGTTAATGCATTCGTTAACACAATTTAACAACTCCTCATGTGGCAAAGAATAATACAGGTCTTCAATATCCATACTAAAAGCTTTACAACAGCCGGGGTTCTCCTCCGAGAGAAACTGAACTGGCGCCTGAGAATTACGCATACGAAAAGGGCCTGAAAAACTCAAAGAGGTTAAGCAGTTCTGCAAATAACTAGATACAGCGACTTGCCAGGTGCCTTGCTCTGAAACGATTGCTCGAAATGGGATCTCGTTCTTATGTGTTTTGGCTGAAAAAAACAATTCTAAAGTAAGTGATTTAGCCTTCTTGACATTACACGCTATTCTCTCAAGGTTATGTCTTAACAAAAGGTCGATAGCACGTTGCCCGACTACCGATGGCTTAAGTTTTACCGTCCTAAAATTCTTTTCTATGGCTGTTAATGCTTTTTCTGAGAACAAACTGTCCGGCATAATTACAAAATACCCTTCCTTATCTGAAATTACTGGCCTGAGTTTCTTTTCGACACAGTAATTAACCAAAGGCCGGATACGATCACAGCACGTGAGATGCTCATTAGAACCCTTGGTACTAGCAACGAAGTCTGAAATGCAGTGGGAGCGCTCTTCTTCAGGAACAAGTCTAGTGATTGTACGCGGCAAACTTAAAACGTCTATTGGTTTCAGGTTCGGCTTAAAACAGTATTTAGGACCTAAGGCTAGGGTTTTGCAGTGACTATCATCTAAGGCAGCTCCTCCAAGGACTAGCAGTTGTTAGTCGGCGTTTGTGGTGTCCTGACTTCTTTCTTGTGTCCTTGTTTGCACGCCCTGTCTTTGGTGGTTAATTTTTGAACATTCGGAGATTTAAGTGGTTGTAAGCGCCCCAAATCGCATATGTCGATTATCGGACACGCGAGGCTACATGCTCAACATGTTTTGCGCAAGTGCAGACTTTGAAGAAGGTTGTTTTGGTTATAGTGCGGTACCGCTTATAGTGCGGATATTCGCGACTCCGGCGACTTACGTTATAAGCGGTCTATACTGTATAGGGAGCAAGGCCTGGCAAACTCAAGGAGGCAGGTTGCGAGGGTGTTTCGGTGCTGGCCCACCCCTAGCCTCTGCAGCATTTTCATGGCATCACGAGTTCGGATCCGTTGGGCAAAATGAATGGTTCACAACAGTGTCACCGGAGGTGATGTGCTGGTGGGTTTCCGTCACTGCCTTGTGCATGCCACCCAAATCTCCCGTGAGTGCTTTCAGTTGCGTAATAAGGTGAGTTGGTCCTTTTGCACCAATGCTCTGAAGGCCAGAAGCTCTGCTCTTTGAAATAAAATTGCACAATGCCACAGCCATGTGCACGTGATTAACGCAATCCTCTTTGTCCCCATAAATCTCTTGCTCATCGAGTGCATGATAGGCACTGAAAACCAGGAAGCGGAGCCTAAGTAGATTATTTGACGCTGGGTAAAAAAACTAAAAAATGGCATGTGGCTGCTCTTCTGAAATAATATTTAACAATAAGTACCGTATTTACACGAATATAACGCGAGTTTTTTTCCAAAAATTTGCGAGTTAGATAGGCGCCTCGCGTTATATTCGGGTTCGTGACAAAAATAACACAAATATAGCGCGAAATTTTTTCGAGCTTTTTTTTTTGTTTAAAAATCTTCGTCCCTGTAGCGTGCGCCGCACGTTCCAGGGACTTGGCGGGTTCGTCACACCATATAGCACATTTTATTCCTACTTGCACCTCCGGTGACCGCGCGCGGGAAGGCACCGTGTCGCCGACGCCTGCCTGGCGTCTCGGAACACCGCCGCTCAATACGGAAACCTCGTGCGTATCGCAGTCGACGCAGGCGCCACTACGGTATGCTGCGGCGATCGCATTGTGCCGCTAGCGCTATGGGAGCCACAGTGGCAACACGTGGATAACAATCATTTCGGAATAACTTCGCCTCCTTACGCCTCGCGCTCGCTCGTCGCTGTGTTCGGAACGCACTTTCTTCCGCATTGCCTGTCATAATGAACAAGCGGACTCAATATACTGCCGCGTTTAAAAAACAGGCGATCCTGCTGGCCGAAGAGAGGGGAAATTCGAGTGCGGCGCGGCATCTCGGAGTGACGGAGTCAACCGTTCGAGGTTGGAGGAAGTGCCGTGACCGCATCTTCCAAGCTGCACCGACTCGCAAGGCGTTCCGTGGGCCCAAGACCGGCCGTTTCCTGAAAATTGAAGAGGACCTAGCAGAATTCGTGCGCCAACGTCGCGGCCATTTTCTGCCTGTCAATGCCGAACTTGTGCAGATCAAGGCAAGGGAGCTTGCACGTGAGGCGGGCGTGCCCCGTGACACCTTTAAGGCCAGTCGCTCGTGGGTGCAGAAGTTCATGCGTCGTGCGGGATTCTCGCTTCGCCGAAGGACTTCGATTTGCCAGAAGCTTCCGGCGGAGTACGAAGAGAAGCTAATTGAGTTTCAGCGGTATGTAATTAAGATGAGGAGGGAGAAGCAGTACCCCGTAGGCCAGATCGGAAACGCGGATGAGACGCCAATCTTTTTGGACATTCCGGCTGGCTACGTGATCGACGAACTCGGCACCAAGGAGGTACGCGTCCGCACAACGGGCAGCGAGAAGACTCGGGTGACGGTGATGCTGGCGTGCACGGCGGACGGCCGCAAGCTGCCGCCTTTTCTCATATTTAAAAGAAAGACTCTCCCAAAGAACGAGACATTCCCGCCCCGGATGTACGTCAGGTGCAACGAGAAGGGCTGGATGGACAGTACCATGATGAAAGAGTGGATCCGTGTTGTGTGGGGAAGACGTCCGGGTGCGCTCCTCAACACTCCAGCTATGCTTGCGCTAGACGCATTTAGAGGCCACTTGACCGATGAGGTCAAAGAAGCGCTCCGCAAGTTTAACACCGACCTTGTTGTCATTCCCGGAGGAATGACTTCGCAGCTCCAGCCACTGGATGTCTGCATAAACAAGCCCTTCAAGGATCTCGTACGATGGGAATACGAGCAGTGGCTGGAGGCTAGCAATCGCCAACTGACTCCATCGGGTCGCATGAAGCGAGCGTCAGTGAGCAAGGTCGCTCGATGGATTCATAATGCTTGGGAGGCCCTGCCGTCGGCAATAGTGTCACGGGCATTCCTGAAGTGCTGCCTCTCGAACAGCCTGGACGGCACGGACGACGACGCGGTTTTTGCCGACAGCGACAAAGACTCGAGCAGCGAGGAAGAGTAATCAGGCGAGCTAGTGGTTCTAGCATTTCCGACGGATGTAAATGTAAATAAAGCCCTGCGCGCGACCACTTTTTGACTGCTGTTTACAGTTGCATCACTTCGCGTTATAATCGTAATAAACTTTCTTTTTTTTTTCGTCCAGGCTGATAGTACCCCCCTCGCGTTATATTCGCGGTCGCGTTATTTACCGTATTTACTCGAATCTAACGCGCACCTTTTTTCCGGAAAAACGAGTCCAAAAATCACATGCGCGTTAGAATCGAGTACCGAAAAAAAAAAAAAACTCGGTTATCGTATTGCCATCGACATTTCAAAATGGCCGCCTCCTACGATTTCTGCCATTTTTTCAGTTCGTAAGTTCGTACGTGTGCTGAGATGTCATCCCGTTCTGCGTTCGCATCGACGGCATGGAAGTGCCGACTCCAAATACTCGACGAGTGTACCACGATGCCGCATTTAAAAGAATAGTTATTACATGTGCAGAGAGACGGACGGAAATCGGGCCGCATCGCAGTCGTTCGGATATAGTTCGGAGTTCCCGAAACGTGCGTGCGAGACTGGCGCAAACAGAAGCAGATTTTTTACAGCAAAGCTTCACGAAAAGGTTTCAGTGGACCAAAGCAGGGCCGGTTTCCCGAAATCGAAGAGCGTTGACAGCGACAAGGAGTTGTCCGACAGCGACGAGGACTGATCCATTACGCGACTCGTATCGCCGCCGTAGTGGTGACAGTTTTAGCGGCAAGGCCTGCTTTTTGACTTTGTGTTTTACTTTTTTGAAACTTTAGTTCTTTAAAACCCAAATGCTTGTTCTTCTGAATGTGCGAAGTTTGACTCCTACGGACTTTTTTTGTTCTTTTCTCTCACTAAAAATGGGTGCGCGTTACAATCGATGTATTACTTTTTTTTTTTTTTCGTCGCGGAAAACGGGTGCGCGTTACAATCGAGGGCGCGGTAGAATCGAGTAAATACGGTACGTGCAAATACGGTATGGCCATTCCCATCACTCAGTACAGTTGCAGTAAAACTGATAGCTGGGCGAGTTGGTATGAATTCATGTTTAAAAGTTTTTTTAGCGCGCACAAAAGACAGGGACCCACAGAAAGAAGGTAAAAACGAGCGCTTACTGACAACTGATTAATTTTTGAAAGGGACTAAACATATAGGCACAAATAAAAATCACAAAGCATGCACGGAGCTAGTCAAGAGGCATATGGGCAGAATACAACAAGTGAAACACAATTCAAAAAGGACATTTCTTTATGAGTAAGCGCCACCGATGGTTGACTGGTACACTTTTTCCCGCACCCACTTATATGGAACACTTCCGTGAGTTCACGTGTATGTTTATCACTGTGAGCAAACAAAATGTTTGTGTCACTGAAAACAAGATTACATTGACATGATTTGCAATGATTGGACAAGTGCGAAAAGGTTTCTTTCCCCAAAGAATTTCTTATGTTCTCTTAGACGTGTGTTGATGCAGTGACCCGTTTGTCCAATATACATATTTCCACAAGTTAGCAATATCCGATAAACAACCCCCCTTCTCTGCACCTTATGAACTTCGATCCTTCTTTCAGCCCACAACTACATTTTCTCTCTCTTTAAGTTAAAGGACCCCTGACAGCAAAATTTTTGTTGGTGACTTTTTTATTGTAATTTGTAGCTTTGGGTCTGGTAATCCCTAAGTTAAATCGTAAATGCTCTAGCGTATCGTATAACTAATTCTAGCGTAGTTAATTGTGACCATTTTAGCGTCACTTCAAAACGCCCGCCTAAAAACCACAAGAAACTAGCGACCCATGCGGGGAGCGTCAAAGACCACCTGCACTCAAGCTGTGGTGACGTAGAAAGCGCGGTTTTCAAATCGGGGCCCCGCGCGCGGTAGAGATTGAAAGTATGTGGGTGCCTCGGTATGGGTTAAACCTGTTAAGCGCGTGACCCCTCACGAAAACTACCTCGAGAGCAGCCCGACAACGCTTCACGCCGCACGCTTCGACACAGCAAAGAGAGTGAAAGCATGGCTGGCAGTCGGCTCCAAACACACTCAGAGATCGTCGACGTCATTGTTACTAGCGTATCGTCACTCAGGGTGATTTTTGTGCAATGTATCACACCGAACACGTAGCACTAGTGTCGATGTTGCAGGGCAGCCGATTTTTTGTTTTTTCTCCTACGCTGTTTGACATCGAATTAAAATAACTTCCATGCGACGGATGCTGTTCAAATTTGGCCAAGAAGACCTATGCATACCAAGCGATCGAATGATGGGCACATCTCGATCTTGAAATTTGATGTCAGTGCTCCTTTAAACTTTTTGGCAACAGCCTGGCACAACTGTTGCACTTTTATCAGAGTGCTGAAAACAACATCAATGTCATACCTGCTGCCAACATTCTTCAAAGCATTAGAAAAATGATGAACATAAGGCACAACTGCACAGCGCTTTTTGGCTGTTCCTTGAAGATGAATGCAAACCCTTTACTATTCGTATAAGTTTATCAACCGCTCTGGTGATAAACAGTTCTGGGAAACCTGCTGAAGTTAACCTAGCTACAGTAGACTCTCGTTAAACGGAACCTGAAGGGACCAAGAAAATTTGTTCCATTTAACAGGGGTTCTGTTTACTGAGAGATGAACAGGAGTGCAGAATCCAAGTATGAAACCAATTATATTAGATGCAGTTGTTCCGTTTAAGCAGCAGTTCCGTTTAAGCAGCAGTTCCGTTTAACAGATTTTCGTTTACTGAGAGTCTACTTACTTGTTCAGAAAAACTTTCTTTTATTAAGTGAAAGCAGGACTTCACATGGCCCCTTCAAGACACGACACTGCTATTCCGTTTTTAACGATTTTTGAATGCCCCGACTTGTAGAGGAGTAAGGGTTTTTCTGATCTAGGGCTGTACATCCAGCACATGTGGTTAGGTGAAATTCATACATGAGATAGCAAAAGAAAAACAACTACCGTTTCTAGACCTATCATTGCGAATTTGTGAAGTCCCATCAACTTTGATATCCCAAAGTTCGAGTGCATCACTGCAAGGGTTAATAATAAGACCATGATTCACTCGTACCAAGCTACTGTCTAATGGCAGTCTCTGCCATGCTCAGATTTATTTAGTGTACCCTAAGCTCCAACTCGGCACACAAGGTGACCACTGGGGCGCATGCTAACACTCGTGTCGTCCCTCTTTGTTTTCTGCTCCTCGCTTTTAAACCTTTCCTTCAGGACTACCGTGCTTGCGCTGCAAACCCTTTCAATATGCATGCTTCGTCAAGCTTTATTTGCATCGTGCTTTTATTTGCTTGTAATTGTGGTCAGAGTGTTGTTTTAATTGTCTTCATGTCTGTTCCTGACCAGACGGGTTTCCGACCAACTATCGATTTCATGCATGCTAACCGTTCAGGTACAAATGAACCAGTTTTCCCATAGACTGTTACCTTTCTAGGATGGTGGGAACAGCTATCTCTGTCAAAGTGCGCTTCAATTCTGACACTAGCAGTAATTGAAAATACTTACGAGCCACTTGTCACGGGCGTAGAGCACGGTGTCCAGCATGGACTCGTAGAAGAGGCAGTAGCCCATCCACTCGGAGATGATGATGTCCACCTTGTCAACAGGCAACGTCACCTCCTCCACCTTGCCTTTGACAATGGTGACCACGTTGGCCATGCCGTTCTCGTGCACTATGCGCTCGGCATGCTCCACCACACCCGAGCACTCAATCTGCAAAGCACAGCATTACAAAGGACATTTTTTTTTTTTTCAATACTGAGAGAAAAGTGGGGCGAGTCCTTTTTTTTCAAATGAATTATACAGGGTTCATAAAGGTTTCACATTCAAGGGTTTTGAGGAACTTTCAAACCCCTGTCAATGGTTTTTTCAAGGATGCAGAAAAGCATCTCAAACAGGAATTGTTTTCTCTACATTCAAATCCCGCTGTACAGAATTGATGGGATGCACCAACGTCTGTGTAGCGTTGCAAAATTTCATTTACAGACCATAAATGTAAGGAAGATCTGACGACCATGACTCATCCTGGCAAGCGTATGCATTATTATTTTTTTCTTGCATCGAACTCTCACCGACTCGGACATACTTGGCCACACACAGAGTGAACATATTTTCTTGCCTATAACATGCACAAATTACATAGAAAATTCAAAGCTAAAGTCCGAGCGCAGATTATGCCCAAATTTCAGTAAGCAAGTTGCCTTCATGGTATCTCTTCATGATTATGAAGGAAGGATACTTCACGGCAATATGCAGATTTTATTTTTTGCCCCCACGGTTCATAATGGGAGGTGCTGGTTACCAATGTTCTGTCTGCAGCAGTTGCGGCAGAAACTCTGAAACTTTATTGATTCCAACATTCTATCATTTGCGATGCTGAGGGCTAGGGTCAGAAAGGCTCTTCACAATCTTCCCCAGGACCACGACCCCGTCAAAAATGGCAGGGATAGGCATGTGTACAGGGCAATAAAACAATGTACAGAGTGGAAAACAAGTCTAGTTCAAAGTGAACCGAACATAACAGTAATATAGCCCAATAAATTAAAAAAAAAAAAAAAACATTAGTAACGATATAACACAGATCAGACAGAACACAATATCTCAAAAATTAGAGCTAACAAAACTGCATATATGCATACATAAATATATGCATATACACATACGTACACACATAAAGAAAGCAATACAAGTGAAACAGAGCGAAACTGGCTAACAATGTATTAACTTTAATTGTAATGCAAATTTACTTGTCTGAATAAATAAATTAGTTGCTAATGAGGATAAAACGGGAGCGGGTTGCATTCGTTCTGGCCGCTCGTGGAACCCAGTTTGAGGACCCATGCGCTAGAGAATCGCAGAGACGCGTCCGTCGCATGCAGGAAGCTATACTCCGCGACAACTTTTCTTGGCACCACTGTGGAAGCTACAGAGCCAAAGTGCCTGCATGCACGCGCGCCAAGAAATAGTACCTATATTTATTTTCTAATTCGAAAAGTTACCTAGCTCGAATAAATAAAGATTTCTTCATTATAAAAAGAGAACGCGTATGGGAAGCCATTCGTGAAAAAATGTTATTGTAACCTTCAAGTTTGTTTCGGTCTTTATTTCTTGGACAGCACCACGTTTTCTTCACGCCTGCACCACATTTTCCTCACGCCAGCTCTCTCAGAGTCTCAGTAAACATGGCGTCAGCGATACCGCCTGTTCGTTGGCCTGAACCGTGTGCGGCTGCAAACTCGCCGTTTCGTTCTCCGAAGAAGCTGTACTCTAAATGTGACAGAAAGTGGCTAAACCAGACCACGCAAGTTCTCTGCATTGTCATCGCTGGAGTGAGGCGTCGTCAGCGTGACTTGTCTGCAAATGCAGTGTGCCGGACAGTCGCCGAGCTCACCGGAGTGAGTGAGCGAACAGTTAAGCGTATCAAGGCTGAAGCTCTGCGGGCCCGACCGCGATGCGATGTTCCAGAAGCGGCACGATTGTTTTAGATCTTTCTGTTAAGATTGCGCGCGGTACGCGAATAGTCTTAGAGATTACGTGGCCACCAGCGATAACACTGGAACATTCGATAGAACATGTATAAAAGCCGACACGCTTTACGACTTGTCAGAATTATTGACGGACGACGCTCTGACTCGTTTCCCGCCCACAAGTTTGGCCAAATAAAGAGTTTCATCTTCGACACACTGCTGCCTTCGTCAACGTAACAACCATGTGACAATAAACAGTACAGTAGGTAGACGCATCTACGCACACTGATGTTCCCATTCTGCATGTAGACGTGGTGCTAAACGCTCTAGCGATGCGAGCAAGCGAAACCGAAACTGGAACTGAAATCGGCTGCAAGATGCTGAACTACTTGCGTAGTAACACAAATGTGCGGATGCCCCGCCTCCGTAGCCTTCGCTCCAATGCCAAGATAAGTTGTCGCCGAGTATAGTTGACGCCACAAGGTGCTCACCGACGGCAAACGCGCGCATAGGTGACCACACGCAGCAGCGTTGAGACGAAAACTGCAGCGACCGGAGGAACACGCTACGCACAACAAAGAAGCTGAGAGTCAACGTCGCTATGAATGCCACTCGGTAGTTAAGCGCCGGAACACACAGCCCAGTGAGTAGAAGCGGGGCGCTCGGGGCAAGGCAGCACACTTTTGCGCGGTCACGCATATTGACAACAGTCCAGGTGAGTAACTTCATTAGAAAGGTGCACAGAAGAAACATGCTTGTTTCTGAATGGAGGAGCTAGCTGAAGCGGGGAATTTGAATAAGGAGAAATGCTCTTTCCAACGAGCCCAGAATAGCAGCGCCCGGTTGTGCCCTTGCAGAGCAATACCGTATAAACGCGTGTAAGGGCCGCACCCCGTTTTTTTGAAGTGCATATTCTAAAAAAAAAAAAAAAAAAATCCGCGTAAGGGCCGCACCCACACTTTCCTCAACCAATACGTATTTAAAATGCGCGCGCGCGTAAGCTTCTAGGCGTAGTCGATAGATGGCGCAAGGAAACGCAACCATCATACTTTTTTATTTTATTCGTGTTAAGATGTTCATGAAGTGGGCTAAAAATTTTAACTTTTTTATTAGTATTCATAGACCCGCCAACTAAAGGTTAAAGCAGGATTTTATCTTTAGCTTCTCACATCTCTATACAAACGCGTTATCGGTGCTATCCATATCGGCATTAGCATCACCAACTTTGGCATGGCGTTCGCGTTGTTCGGTTTGTGCAGTTCAGCCAGCCATTTGCTGTAGTTTTCTGCACTGTCCGATGACCTTCGTGCTAGCTTGTTTTCTACACGGCGTTCACGTTTTGGCAAGATGGGCAAGTACCTGAATAGCTACACTGCTGGCTATAAGTTGAAGGTGATCGAGTATGCTCTCGAGCATGGGAAACGTGCCGCCGGCAGAAAATTCGACGTTAACGAGAAGTGTGTTCAACGTTGGTGTGCTCAAAAAGAAGCCTTGCGAAACACCAACAGCACTAAGCGCGCTTTCCGAGCAGAGCAGTGCAAGTTTCCCAATTTGGAAGAAGACTTGCTCCGCTATGTGACTGAAGTGCGGAATGATGGTCTTGCACTCACAACGGACGTGCTGCGTGTGAAGGGACTAGCCTTGGCGACTGTACTTCGGTGGATCTATCTGCGTGGAGCTCGGTGTCGACGGACATTGTGTCCCGAAGTTTTAAAGTCGCCGGGATATCTAACAGCTTGGATGGCACGGAAGATGACTGCTTGTGGGGTGACGGCGCTTCGCAGCACACCATCTCATCTCGGACTCCAAGCCTGAGGACTCGCCGAGTGACGACGATTGAGCACGTATGTCGCAAGAAATGTATACTGCAAAAACGCTCTTCGTTCGCTAACTGGTGCGTTTTTACTTAAAAAAAAAATAATGTCGCGTGTATGGGCCGCACCCTGAAAATTGGCCCTCATTTCTTGAAAAAAAAGTGCGGCCCTTACACGCGTTTATACGGTAATTTTTTTTAAAACACTTTTTTTTTTTCGATTTCCACATTAACTTTTGCCACCTCGGCAGGCGCAGCAATTTTTTTACAACACTTCTGTGTAGTTTTCAGTGAAGATATTTTGCAATCAAATAGAAAAAGGGCTACAGGAACAGAAAATGTGACTTTCAGAAAATCGATTTTTGTTTCCACTGCAAGAAAGCTGCGCCCCCCATTAAGAATAAATCCGTTATTCGACCACGTTTGTGACTTGTAATTCTCTCCGGTTATAACAGACCTCTTCAGCGTTTACATAATTGTAACAGTACTGGGATTTTACGTACTCCCTTTACAACAGACCAAAATCCTCTTCACTATGAAGGTCTATTGTAATGAGGTTATACTGTAAACAGGTTCGACTGTAGTTTATGTACGATAAAAACAAGGATTTGTAGATGAGAAGTTTAACTTTTTCAGAAAGCAAGAAATGTACCCTAGACAAAATTCCGGTTATACTGGATACACTCAAAGACAGCTCTTCTATGCGTGCATTCAATGACATACGTTCATCAAAAATTACACCCGAGACATTTAACATGTGGTACTATCTGAAGTTCCGAGGTGCAAAAGGGAAGGCTGATTTCTAGGCCTAAGCTGGACAGCTTTTGCTTTCGTAATGTTTAATATTAAAGAATAATGCATGTCCAGGAAGTTAACTTTAATAATACAGTAATATCTCGTTAACTTGAAGTAGTAAAAACCAGAAAAAATTCCGAGATAAGCAAACTTGCGCAAGTTCCATTGAGACGTGCAGTTCTACCTAAAAATGTTATCTCTACTGAAAAGTTTCTTAACAGGAGTGCCTAACTGGCTCTTTGTAAAGGTTTCAAAGAAAAATAATGACACACCAGAGCTATCAACGAGCTGTGTTTTCCGGCACTGCCTTTTTATTTAGTGCAGAAAGACTGAGTAACGCTGGTCTGCTTCTCAGTAACACTTGCACCTAGCAATGCTTTCTCGAGTTGCTTAACACATTGCAAGTGCCGAATGTCCCCGCTGCTTTATTTCACATCAAGCGAAGCATGTTTCTTGTTTTGGCTGATGTTGTCACCCTTTGAGTAGCTGCATCGACAGTGCCGCGATCACCGTGTGTGACGCCACGTTGTTTCGCTTAAAGGGCCCCTCACCAGGTTTGACAATTTCGAGCTGACGAGCGCAATGTATACACTGGGCGTTCACGATCACGTCTGCCAAAATTTGCAACGCTACGCGCCCCAGAAATGTGTCAAATTTCAAGCTGAATGCTGCTTGCCCTTCTTCTCGCGGCCGCGCGCCCAGAGAATGAGGGGATGACGTACATGAGAGAATGGCCCTACGTAGATGGTAGTGCCGTGACGTCGGTCCTCTTTGTAGACGACTGTGCTCTGACGTCGCCAACAGTAGCACATGACACTGCGATAAATATTTGACACGACGTGTAGTTTGTGTAATTTGTTGCTTGAATAGATGAATAAAACTTGAGAGTAATAATAAAACACACAAATGGAATGTGTGTGTTTTCGTTTTTAATTTTTACTGCGAATCGCAGCGAGATTAAAGACTAGTCTACCTCCGTTTCGCACACGTTCGTGTTCTCGCGCTTTGCGCATTGTGCAGACGCCACCCTTTACAAGGAAACTAATTTTCTACCGCATTCCAGCGCTCATTAGGCTCATTTATCCTCCCGCGTCTAACTATGTGTTCATGCGGCACACTGCTAGTCTCGCGTCCGTACAAATGTCGCAGCTTTCGTGCTCAGCAATAGGTTGAAAGCCAAGTGATCGGCGAGGGCGTATTCGGCAAACTTGCAGAGATGAAGCGCAAAGAACACCGCCACAACACTGCTCGCATCTCGGGGGCTTGGGCTGGTTCGGGCACGTCATGCGCTCGTGACATTGTGTGCGCATGACGTGTTCATGCGTAGGTGTTATGTGATCCTCCTGCTCGCGTGCCGAAGAGGGCAGGGAAGGGATTCGGCTTGCGAAGGCTACACGGGGCGAGCGGCAAGGGTTTGCAGCTCGCCTCCTCTCATCATGGTTTCGCGCCGCTATAAATTATTCTTTTTCTCGGCTTTTAACGGACCGATTAGAAAAATTCTTGTGCCATAATGCTCCTTATTGGGCTCGCAACAACTTCCAATGTCTAACTAAAATTCGTTAGGTCACCTGGTGAGGGGCCCTTTAAGAAAATGGTCAAACCAGCCGATGTTGCAGGTGAGATCAGTGTAGCCCACCGCTTAAGTCAGGAGCATCAGCCTTCTCCGTCAATGTTGTGACTGGAAGGCTGGCTCCTCTCGCACAATGCAGCCATCCAATCAGCGACGTTTTGACATCCGGAAACATCGAGCCTCGAATCCGCTTCTTTGATTACGGCTACCTTTCTTTGCAGCATCAGTGACTTGCTTTGCTTTGGCAGCGGTATCCTCACTACATCGCACGGCCGACAAAAAAATCCGTGCGATGTGCCTTGCGTAAATAAACAATACTGAAATCGCACCTCCGACAGTAAAAAAGCACCGTGCTATTTTGCACGGCCTGCCTCTGTGATGTCTGTAGCATCAGGGAGACACACACACACACGAAAAAAGAAAAAGAAAGATTTATTCCCGATTACCAGCTTGAAAAAATGGCACCCAATTTTGTACACCCCCTCCCCAAATTAAAGAAAAAAAAAAGGAAGAGACAGAACGGACAACCCTAACCATTCCCAGTAGAGTGCAAATTGTGATGCTCTGCTTTCATTTTGAAAGCGCATGACAAAGGCAAGTTATCTTACATAATAAATATAGCTGAGAAAACTATTATTTCACCTCCAACCAAAGTTGCGTAAACTCGTAAGAACCTGACGTTTCGGAACCATAGCTGCATGGTGTCTTTCTCGTAATTGTGAGTAGCGCGAAGGGAGATCTTCAGCTGGACATCAACCAGGAAAAGTTACAACGGGCCAAAAACGGTAAAATATCTGTACCTCACAGACAACCTTGCAGACTTTCTTAAGCAATTCAGTGTATACCGACTATGTCAAGGTAACAGCATGTGAGAGAGGCGTGTCCAGAAGTGTTCTTAGAACCAGGAAAAGAGGACCACAGAAGAAAAATTAAATGCCGGGAGGATAAACTTTCCCCTCTCTGAAGGCGTCTTCCTTTTTCTTCTAATCATTAACATAGGATCATGTCACAGTACTGCACCAGTTAAAATCTGGCAGCAATACCGTATAAACGCGTGTAAGGGCCGCACCCGTGTAAGGGCCGCACCCCGTTTTTTTGAAGTGCATATTCTAAAAAAAAAAAAAATCCGCGTAAGGGCCGCACCCACACTTTCCTCAACCAATACGTATTCAAAATGCGCGCGCGCGTAAGCTTCTAGGCGTAGTCGATAGATGGCGCAAGGAAACGCAACCATCATCATCGTCACCAGAGTAATATATATATTTTTGGACTTTATTCGTGTTAAGATGTTCGTGAAGTGGGCTAAAAAATTTAACTTTTGTATTAGTATTCATAGACCAGCCAACTAAAGGTTAAAGCAGGATTTTATCTTTAGCTTCTCACATCTCTATACAAACGCGCTATCGGCGCTATCCATATCGGCATTAGCATCACCAACTTTGGCATGGCTATGGTGCGCGCGCGCCACCATAGCATGGCGTTCGCGTTGTTCGGTTTGTGCAGTTCAGCCAGCCATTTGCTGTATAGTTTTCTGCACTGTTCGATGACCTTCGTGCTATCTTGTTTTCTTCACGGCGTTCACGTTTTGGCAAGATGGGCAAGTACCTGAATAGGTACACTGCTGGCTATAAGTTGAAGGTGATCGAGTATGCTCTCGAGCATGGGAAACCTGCCGCCGGCAGAAAATTCGACGTTGGTGTGCTCAAAAAGAAGCCTTGCGAAACACCAACAGCACTAAGCGCGCTTTCCGAGGAGAGCAGTGCAAGTTTCCCGATTTGGAAGAAGACTTGCTCCGCTATGTGACTGAAGTGCGGAATGATGGTCTTGCACTTACAACGGACATGCTGCGTGTGAAGGGACTGGCCTTGGCGACTGTACTTGGGTGGATCCTATCTGCGTGAAGCTCGGTGTCGAAGGACATTTTGTCCCGAAGTTTTAAGTCGCCGGGATATCTAACAGCTTTGATGGCACGCAAGATGACTGCTTGTGGGGTGACGGCGCTTCGCAACACACCATCTCATCTCGGACTCCAAGTCTGAGGACTCGCCGAGTGACGACGATTGAGCACGTATGTTGCAAGAAATGTCGTATACTGCAATAAACGCTCTTCGTTCGCTAACTGGTGCGTTTTTACTTAAAAAAAAAAAAAAATGTCGCGTGTATGGGCCGCACCCTGAAAATTGGCCCTCATTTCTTGAAAAAAAAGTGCGGCCCTTACACGCGTTTATACGGTACATTCCAGTGCATTTTTTGTTATGAACCCACAAAATCAGGTGTGCTTCGTGTAAGTACGCTACTAGAAGGCATAGTTTCTATCAGGTTGAGCTAAATAAATGATTTGTCATGTCATATTTCATGCACTGTTAAAGGGACACTAAAGGCAAACAACAATTTATGTCAGAGTCAAAGAGCTCAATGTATGACAACGTTTAAACAACAATATTAGCAACAGCAGTGCCCTACTTACAGAGAAATTAAGCTAAATGTATCACACGATGAGCGCCACAAGTGGGACATTTTGGAAGTGATCCCGATGACCTGAGAAAGTCAGACTACAATTAATCACTAGTAATGAAACTAGCTGCAACAACAAAAAAAAAAGAACCTCCCGTGCATCAAGAGACGTAATAAAATGCTGCTCGTTCATTTCTGTTTGATTCATGGAAAAAAGAACCTCTTTTGCATTGCCATAGGGAACGGCGTGCGTGGTTCAAAAGTTCCATTTTTGCCGAACTGCACTTCACCTGGCGCCCTGCTTCGCTCATGCGGTCGAGTATCAGTGGTAGTTTCGGTATCGCGTAATGCCGGGTGTGTTTTGCGCACCCATGAAAGTCGCTCTGAAAGGAAGTACGACAAAATGCCGCATGCACGTGATGTTGCCGGATGCCCGAATGGTGCGCGCTGCCGTGCAGTAAAGGCAGGCAACATTGGGCACGGCAACAGTGACGTGAGAAACACTGCTTTCAGGCGTGTGATTTGAAGTGCACTAACGCGATGCGGACCACTAAAACGTGATTTTATTCCAAAATAAGCACTTCCTTGGCACAAAAGTAGCACTACGAGGTTTCTGGATCGTTATTTCAACAATCAACGTCGACTTAATATTTGCCTTTAGTGTCCCTTTAAATGTGCTTCACTACACTTGGCATTTGAATCTGAAGTTTGACAGAAGTGTCCTGTTGGGAAGGTAAACAGAGAAATATTTTAATTAACAACTCCAACCAAAGTGCTTCAGTTGTAGTTGTTAAATAAAATTATTTCTCACTTGGCATATGGGGTCACCTCTGATAAAGAGAACTCCTGATAAGGCAAACAAATGACCCTTGAAATGGTTTTAGTGGGAGTCTACTGTAGTGCAGGTCTAGGGTGGCCACATCACCACTGCTCAAAACTCACCCCGATGACCTTTGCGGCACCTGCCTTGGCGGCAAACATGCTGAGGATGCCTGTGCCACAGCCCACGTCCAGCACCACCTGTGGAAAGTTTGCAGGTGGCTACAGCACACATACGACATTCTGCATCAAGGACAAAAAGATACTGTAGAGTTCAGGTTCGGGTGGTTGGACCTCCCGTGTACGTAGCCTTTAAAAACAAGCACGAGTACTCATCCAAATCGATAGCACCTTGCAACATCAACATGACACATTTAATAAAGGCTGCGCAGGCACCCTTTGACGTTTCACTGTTTCTGCAAGTGCTGTCACGTCACAAGCCGACATATTTTAAAGGGGGATCCATTAAGATCTTTCTTGTTTCTGGGCACGCAGTACAGTCAACGACCGATTTTTCGGACTCCCTAGGGACCGCGAAATCGTCCGAAAAATCGGGCAGTCCGAAAAAACAAATTCATGCTTTTTTATTCCGCTCAAGCAGTCAAATCGCAACAGCCACGTCCGAAATAGCTTTAATGCCTCCCAGTACAATTATCAGGCATTTTGGTTAACAGCAAAGCGCGGAATAGATTACGGCTCTCTCGCATGAAGCGTTTGAAAACGATGACGCGGAACACAGTCTGTGGCAGAAGAGCGGACGACTCGTCCGGCATTCCCCGATGCGTGTGCGCATGTAAATGATGCGCACACACATCGCCGAATCTCTGCCGATACGCAGCATTTGCTGCCATGTCAAGGCGATCTTTTCTAGTTGTGTGCAGCACATCGCCAACTAAGCTGACGCCGTCACTGTACTGTTGCCGTATCGTACGCACGCATTTATAATAATTTTTATTTGCACGTCAATGTGAGCCCTCCGGTGACGTGCGAGGCTAGACAGAAAGGTAAGACTCTTACACGTGTGCGTCTGCGAGCCCGTCACCGAAAGGCAGGGTTCGTGATGCGCAATTTGTTCCTGACCGCACACGGGCTATGCAATGGCGAAGCTGGTTTCGTCCGTGAAGGCAACGCGTCCGTTGCGGCGCAAGTAGCGGTCTCGCGCAAAGAGGCAGCAGGAATGGCGGCGCGGCGCATTTGGGTTCTCGCCTATTAAATGCATGCGGTACGCATGCAACTGCGCTAGGCCACATGAACTACCGAGCAGTTAACTGAAGATGCTTATCGTAAGGGTCGTCAGCGATTAAGCCGTACTGGTGCGTTTACCAGCTGCCAGCGGAAATCCGCTGCTTATCCATAACATCGCCGCACGGCGCCGCGAGAGCGGCCCCTTTGAATTTCTGGTCTGTTTCACCCCATAACGCTTCAGCATTGCGGCAAAACTGACTTTCGGACTCTGCTACTGTCGCAAACAGATAGACTCGCGAAAGCGCTGGTTCGAACCTACGAGATGGTGGACGCGGCAGAGGTGGAGGCTTCAAATAATGCCTTTCGGACTTGCAATTTCGGCAGAAAGTCCGAAAAATCGGACGTGGAATAGTTTCAGTGTCCGAAATTTTGGACGTTCTAATACATTGGCGTCTATGGGGCTGGTGACGGTGCCGCAAAAGCGTCCGAATTTTCGAGCACGTCCGGAAAATCGGGCGTCCGAAAAATCGGCAGTTGACTGTACTGAAGCTTGGCACACACACATTACAAATCATATTTAAGTGATGAGAAACTTAAGTTTGCGTGAAGACATCTCAATTAGTTTTTGTGTTGCAAAAGTTTACAAGGACTCGCACAAGTTCTTTGCTGGTGGAAAACCTGGCACAGTGACGAAATGCGCTTGGGGGCTGGAACTATTTTGTATGTTTGCTCAAATGTTCTTTGTACACCAAGAAATGGCCCACTCTCTTTTTATTGCGATAGCAATTATATGGACACTCGACGGGTTTTTGCAGTCTGTGTCATGTTCCGTATAAAGCCCACATCGATGACGCCTTCCCATGCATCGTATGTTCTACCAGTGGGTAAAAACACACAAGCGGGGACGACAAATGTGGCTAAAGTAGAGCCGGCTCATCTCGGAGGGTACACGCGATAACATCCCCCCGCGTGCAAAGCCTGCCGTCGAATGCTACTCAAGCAGACAGGAAACGCCCCGCCCATCTTGAAGGAGCATGAAAGAGAAGTGTGGCTCTTGAGCAGCAACTGACAACTTTGACTATAAAGGCACAGTCACAATCACTGGCACAGATCGTTGCCATCTTGGCAGGCATCAGCGGACGGCTCGTACTATACATGCTGCACTCTCAACGCGAAGAGACTGCAAAATCTGCTTCTCCCCACTTTTCAAATAAATTTTAGTTGGAAGAATGCATTGGGTCTTTGTCCTCTCGCTCATCTTTTGTCTTGTGTTGGTGCTCAACACCATTATGAAAGAACAGGGTTCGTACAGGTTTCAAAGGAGAAAATTCAAGGATATTCAAGGACTTTCAAGGCCCTATAGGAGGATTTTCAAGGCCCTCTTCGAGAGGTAATTTTTTTTCCCATGTCGAAGATCTTGAAACAGTGCTCTCAAAATGTCTGACATTTATTGCACAAAGAAAAATACATGTCACAATACAAATCTGCTTGTATTGCACACAATAAAAAATAAAGATATGTTTACCAAATATCACAACATAAATTGCTTCAAATGCACAAAAATCTTCAGGAAGCAGCTCCTTATAGCTGCCCACTTATACATATCACAATGCAATTCTGCTTGTATTGCACGCAATAGAAATAAATAAAGATAGCTTCATCAAATATCACAATGCGAATTGCTTCAAATGCACAAAGCACCTAGCGGCTGCCCACTTCAGGCGAGCTCCAGAAGCTTTTGCTGAATTTGGACGTTGAGCGAGTGTAGCTCACCAGTCTTCTCCTTTGCCGTCTTCCTCAAGCTATTTGACTTGACAATGTGTGCCACATCGTTTGCTGCCTCTGCTTTTTCCGCATAGGCATCTGCAGAAGCCATGAGGTCATCAATTGTCAATTCTAGCCTTTTTTTCTTTCTTTTCATTCCATCGAGCTCTTCCTCTATGCATTGTTTTTTCCTCTGCTTTGAAGCTTCAAGGTTTTGCTTCTTCTCGGCTTCTAAGTATGCTCCATACTTGTGTCTAGCAGCTGACACTGCCATCCTCAGTTCGCTGGTGATTGGAACCTGCAGAACACCACCTGCCTTCTCAACCGCATCACACACAACCCGCTGTGAAACATAGGAAAGGTCCTTGAGATTCTCCACGCACACCTGTCGGTTCACACTGAATCCACGTTCAACTGTGGCCTGGCCGTGACTGAGGACAAGCAAAAGTTTTACGATGGTCCATAACTCAGAGTAGCTTGAACTAAATTTCAAGAGGTCAGGGTAGAACTCATCCAGCCTATCAACACTCTTGTCATATTGTCTAAGCTTATGTTTCTGCTCGTGCAGAAGCTCCGTGTACTCGGCCAGCACAGTGTCTCGAAAGTGTTCAGCTATTCTACCCGCAGCGATGAGGGTATCCAACACTTTTCTAAAACCTGTAAGGCATTCGTCGGGCTTTGAACACATCTGTCGCGGGTCCAGTGAAGAAAGGCCCCTAACAAATACAAACTTCAAGGGGCTTCGCTCTAGGACTTTCTTTGTGGCACTGATCAAAAACTGTTTACATTCCATCCGGAACTGAAACACATCCCTTGAGCTTACCCGAGAATTCTTGATAATTTGCTCGGCTTTGTAGCCTATATCCACCTTTTCAAGTGGAATATGATTCTCAACATTATCAACATCGACCTTCAGCAGGCCAACGATTCCTTTGGCAGAGAGGATCGAACATTTCAAAAACTTCATCAGCAGCTTCCTGAGAACAGTTTCTAAATCCTTTGCAAGAAAAAAAGCCATTGGCTTGTCTGTTTGGTACTCTACCAGAAAAGGCTTGAGTGCCATTGCCACACACAACGCAAAATTCAACTTTTCTGGCAGCAAAGCATCACAGCTGAACTCAAACAAGTTGTTGAATGAGGCACACTTCGGCAGATTAACTTCTTTCTTTCTAGCAGCCTCAATGTACTTTTTGATGTCAGACCACACCACCAATGCTCTCTCAATGATAGGGACATTCTCCAACCACCTGTGGGCAACAAACTTGAGAGGAAAAGTGCACTGGCCTGTAACTGACGAAAAGTCTTCTCTCCGTGCTGGGGCATCTTCAAAAAGTGTGCTTAGACTAGACAGCAGGCAATCAAGTCCCCATTTAGTAGCTGAAACTCCTGCTCTATACGCGTTGTGCACTGTGTGAAGTCCACAAGTGCCTAAGTCCACACACTAAACTTGGTAATGTTCTTGCAAGTGCTCTTGGAGGCCCTTAAAGAACTTCAGATTGACATTGGGACCGTCCATGGATATCTGAAGAATCTTTGCCAGGGGCAATGGCTCAAGCGAGCTTAGCAACTTTTCCTGAATGTCATTCGCTGTAGAATGTCCCAGAAAAACGGAGGTATAATATCTTGTCGTCACCTTCTGGGCGGAGTCCCAACACGTCACGTGCACATCCATTTGCTTACTGTGCAGACAGTCATTTGCCGACTCATCGAAAAGTACGACGAAGAATTCACACTGTTCTATCTCTCGCTGCAAGGCCGAAAGAAAGAAAGGCCTGAGTCCATGACATGTCACATATGCGCATTTCTTTTCACCACAAGAAAACGCCTTCGCCACTTCACTGTCCGGAAACATGCGTCGAAATAACTCCCCTGCTTGGGATGACGACCGGTACGAGAAGTGGGATGTGACGACTTTCAAAGTCCAAAGAATTTCTGCGTCAGTGACAAGCTCGTGCGTTTTAGAAGCATCATTTAAGCTTGGCGACTGCAACGGAGACGCTGTAGTGGACTGCTCTGTCGGAACAGGCGTCAGGTAGCTTTTCAACGCACTCCCTTGCCCCATCTTGATTGCACCAATATGCTTGGCACTTTTCATGTGACTTTTTAAAGCGGATTCACCCATGGCAGTCACATCAAAAGTTTTGCCGCAAAGCTTGCACTTAGCCCGATGCGGATTCGTCGTGT
The DNA here is from genome assembly GCF_013339695.2 of Rhipicephalus sanguineus. NCBI lineage: Eukaryota > Metazoa > Arthropoda > Arachnida > Ixodida > Ixodidae > Rhipicephalus > Rhipicephalus sanguineus. The sequence goes on along the minus strand of NC_051177.1, from coordinate 219,318,399 downwards.
CAGGTGCAATCCAGTGCTTGTAGTCGTCATGGTGGAGCCACGTAGTCTGAAATTTGCTTTTTCCAGGCATTGTTTAACATATCAACACATCACTTGCACCCCTTGTACTAACACGTAGAAGGCACGCTCATTCCAAAAAGCGCTGGTAGCACAAGGACACGACTAGGTTAAAGCCCGCGCACAAACGCGGACGCCGCGTTGGACTAGTTGGACGGAGACAATGGACATGCGATAGCGATGGGGCGACTGCGCTCGCAGCCGTTACTACTTCCGCTAGCGCCGATAGTGACGTTTTAAGCCACTGACACGAAGTCTACATTGAACGCTGCCTCCGAAACTCGCACCAAGTCCAATGTTGCAAGCGGCCTAACGAGATTCGGCTAAATAGGTATAAAAATTGGTACGGTTTGCTGCCGCATTTTAGAACTCAAACAAAAGACAAAAGTTGAGCAACGAAAACCATTTTCATGATGACAAATACCAATTCAAATTTAGCATTCAACAAATTCAAGGTTTTTCAAGGACTGGTCCGAAATTCAAGGTTTTTAAGGGCCTTGAAAACACACTTTCGATTTTCAAGGGTATTCAAGGGTTTCAAGGACCTGTGCGCACCCTGAAAGAAGTAGAAGTTGAGAAAAAAGCACTTTACTAGTGTGCTACTGTCAAAAATTATGAAAAAACTGGGCTTTAGAAAATGCAAGTCCTGCAGCTTTAATCTGGCGCAGTGCTGCCATCTTGGCATCATCGTAAAGAGGAGAGACCAGATGTGGAGGTAGCCATAATGTTGCATTCCTCCAATGAAAAATAAAACCAGCACCCTTCCGAGTTCCGTTCTCTCAGCTTTGAGCTCCGTTTTCTCTGCTTTAATATATGTGCAGTTGCGGTCAGCCATCCTTGTGCCATTTAACAACAAATAAAGATATAACCATTCTGTATTTTGCACTTAGACCTTGAAACATTGATAAGTGCCATAAAGCTGTCCATATTTGTCTGCACATCACACAGATTTTTAAAATTGGCCTTTCGTAACAGTTGTTAGTAAGACAATAAGTACAAGCAATTTCAAAAAATTTTTTGCACGCTTGTTTGAATATTAAAAAATAAACCAATAGCTTTACGACACAGAGTGGACTCTAGTTCATATCCTTATGCAAAAATTTTGATGAACTTACGTCTAATTCATTCATTAATTTTTGGATGGCAAGTGTTGTAACTCAAAAACTACAACAGATAGCTCAAAACAGATTTCAGTTACAGTACAGTCAAACCCCACTACAACGAAATTGACGGCGCTTGGAAAAATGTTCATTCAAGCGAACATTTCGTCGTAGTGAAATCGAAAAAAATATGGCTGACCTGAGCTAGTAGAACAGAGAAACTTTTATTTCCGAAATTCAAAAAGTGTCTGCTGCTTCCTTTGCGTCCCCAGCAGCATCACGATGCTATTCCCATATATACATAGCGACGCCACGTTGAAAAGAACGCAGAAACAACGGCTTCCGCTAACGAATGAAACAGAGCCACGGGTGCGCTACACGAACTGCACAGTTGCACTAATACGCTAACACTAGCTCTTGCACTGTGTTGGCCATGTACCTTCTGAGCTTAGTTGCTATCAATGACTGCGACGATAGCGACCGCAGCAGTTCCTGCAGTAGCTCTCACCTAAATCTAAAATGGTGTCCAAATCTAAAATTGTAACACAGCGATACATGAATGCTACTACAGCATTTCATTAGCCACTAACACACTCCTGCATCTATGAAAAATCAGTGAGGCCAGCCTAGACATGAAGCCTCCCACGTCGAGGCGAGGCAGACAGACAGTCACATGAAGCTATGGCAAGCTGCCGATATGCAAAGACAGGCAGAATGAATACAGTGATGCTAGCAGGCAGAGCAAGAAAGTTGCAAGGAAACGATCAGTTCCATCTGTTGCATAATAAACCATCAAATAATGAAAGCAGGCATGGTGTTCCTCTGGGAGCAGGGACAACCAACCATGGCGGTTTCGTAGCCATGTGGTAGTACAGTCGAACCTCGTTAATATGTACCCGCTTTAAGCATACTAACGGTTAAAATGTAGTTGCGACGAATCCCCTACCGAGTCGCATAAAGCCTAATGCCTTCGCTGATAGCTTAAGCCGTAGTGCTTCGTCCTACGCCTACTGGTTAGTGCGTACCATGCATACAGCGATAACTTTATGTGCCATAAAATTTTACTGCGCCGCTGAACTTCCCGACGCCACAATGTGCCGCCAAAGATTCTCAGTCTTTTCGAGAAGTGCATAGATCGGTCGATCACCCATTCAGACTTCCGCGCGACTGCAGCGACGCCTCTGCGGGTAAGCATCGGGAAAGAACGAAGGTGAGGCAGCGGCCACTGAAGAACGCGCCAGCATGACTTATCGCCGACAACCTTATCACAATAAGTATCTTCAGATAACTGCTTGGGCACGCGTGCGGTGCAGCACTACTTGAAGCCTACTGCACGCTTTTGACAGGCGACAACCCGTACGCGCTGGGCCGCCGATCCCTGCCACCTCGTGGTGCGGGGCCGTGTTCAAGCGCGCGCAGAATTGTAGAAACGAAAGCAGCTCGCTGTTGCGGAGTTGAGCGTTGCTGGTCACGGACGACGAGAAACCTCTTTGCATTGACGCTATCGCGCTAAACGCATGCACACGGTACAGCAAGCGTAGTGCTGTTGTAACCATGCTGCACGCTTTTATTGGGCAACCACCCAAACGTGCTTCCATCCGCTGCCAGGACCGCTAGAGCGTCGCAGAGTGCGCATTGCTTGCAGGAAGTTCGTCATTGCCACGTTAACCGAACAAGCTACTCGCCACATCTGTGCACGGTCTGGAACGAAGTGCGTACGAAGAACACTCCCACGACAAATGCGCGCTTGCGGTACAGCACGCGGCCCGCGCTGCAGCAAGAAGGCGACGCACTGCACGCAACTAGCCAGGAGACGATCAGATCCACGCAGCCGTACCGCGTTTCACTGGAACTGTCAGTTTTCGTTTAGTAGCAGATTGCGGTACAGACGCCCACGCATATATCGCGGAAAGCCGACACTGTCCGTTCTGTTGCTATGTCGGTCACTGCACATACCGGACCCTGTAATAGTTCAGACATGCTCCTTGGCATCGCCACCGCATCAAGCCAGTGAAAGAAACCCGCGTGACCGGTATGACAAATTGAGGTGCCATCCATGGACTGGGATCAGAGTTAAAATCTGCATTCCGTCTCTTTTCTCCCAACTCTCTTCAACCCCCTCTCTGGCGGTATCAACTCCCTCTCCTCCGGGAGGTGCACTTTCCGCCGCCTTGCTGGCGCCGCAGACTTTGAAATCCGTTAGAAAGTTTCGTGTCTGGCTTTGGTAAGGTCTGCGTTAGCAGTCGTTGTTTGTCCGTTTCTTGGTGCTCGCTCGCTGTGTGCTTGTGCGCCGCGATGTTTTACGACTTGCGTTGTTCGTGCATTATGCTCTGTTGCTCGAATACTTCCAGAACATGTCCTGGAATATGGTGCCGGCCCCTAAAAGAACGACAGGTGAGCGTGCCCTTTGAGTCGCGGTTTTCATTGTGTCAATTTGAATTCACATCCATACGCATTAGCTGCTCTCTGCAGTGGGGCTACAGTTAATGTTTTCAAAAATGACTGATTTGAAAAAGGCACGATGCTGCGTTTACATCGTTATACGAACAAGCAGCGGACATGAAGCACATGCGACGTAACTGTAGTTACAGGTTTACAACTCTCACAGAACCGTGTGTTTGAATGTGTGCTTTGCATTTGTCTCCGGTTGATTGCTCGCCATCGCCTATAACCGCGTTTCTGAGGCTCTAGGTAGATGTATGAAAACTTGTACTGCTCTGAGACGAACAAACAAGCTCACTGTTGCATGAGTCGATGGTGCTCTTTATCTGATTGGAACTTGTCACTTTTCTTCAGGATGGAAGCGTTTTTAAAGTATTCCGGAAGGCCGTACAGCTGATCGGTGCGCCCAGAGAAGAGCTGAATTGAAGAATCGGCGCATTTCAAGAAGAGATGCCATGAATTCTCTGATATCATCTGTTCATTTTTTTCCGTGTTTATCATCACTAGTTATGCGAAAATCAACGTTTTTGGAAATGTAAATAAAGTGCGGCCAATATTAGTTGCGTTATATGTGGAATTCATTTTGAGATTTTTAAAATGATCTTTGCATTATTATTCTATTTTTAGGTATTTTAACTGCTTTCATTGTTTTTGCATTGCAGTGAATGTTCAATTTTGTTAGTTATGATACTTTTGTGCAATATTGTGCGCACATATCAGAACCTCTTCTGCACTTTTGTCAGTATAAAAATTGTGTTTTTAATACAGTAGAACCTCGATGATATGTTCCCGCTTGGTACGATTTCCCGGCTCCTACGCTCGAAATCGTGAAAATTAAAAATAACCAAATACGGCTGTGTGTAATACGTTCCGGTTAATACATTCCCATAAAATACGATTATTCGGCAGCAACGTTCAGCACCGCGGAAAACTGCGGTCATATGATACGTTTTGTACTCAGAAACTCCCATTCAGGTGTGCAAAAAGGGCAGAGTGAAGTGGCAGACAGCTGCTGCCCCCTCCGCGCTTTTTATGCTTTGCTCAATTGTCCCCTCCGTGTCTTTTCTGCATTGCTCGATCGTCCCCTCAGTGTCTTCTCCGAATTGCTCGATCGCTCTGTCAACCACACAGCGACCCAAAGGCAGGCGGCGACGCTCGCAGTCAAAATCTTCAAACGGCTTAAAAAAAAGAAAAAAAAAAGTATTTTCTGTAGCACTATTTTCTGGGAACTTTCGTATTGTTTCGTGATCATGAACACGTGTATGCTAACCTCCTGTTAATCGCTTAATCACTTCTTTTAACCTCCTGAGCCTGTATCGCAGCACATATGATGAAAATGTTGATTTTCGGAAACGAGGACAATAAAACGAGACCAAAGATATTTTGTGTTGTGAGTGCAATTCATTCTTTTGCTTTCTGGCACATGCTGCACGACTGCAGTGTTTGCAGAATGCATGATTGCAAACTGCGTACAGTAGAACCCCGCTGTTACGTTCCTTTCTGATGCGTTTTCCCGGCTGTTACGTCGTTTTCCGCCGGTCCCTCCCATAGGGTACAATGTATTGGGAACCCTGCCGTTACGTCGCAACTGTGGGACTGTTCCCGTATGATACCGTAATTACTCGAATCTAGGCCGACCCCGATTCTAAGCCGACCCCCTAAAGTACGAAGCCCGAAAAAGAAAGAAAGAAAAAAAAAAAAAATTGCCTCGAATGTAGGCCGGGTAAAATTCACAAAGAGAAAACATTTATTGAAAATACAGTAATACCTTGTTAACTTGAAGTAGTAAAAACCAGAAAAAATTTCGAGATAAGCAAAGTTGGGCAAATTCCATTGAGAAGTTCAGTTCTCTCTAGAAACGTTATCCCTACTGACCAGTTTCTTAACAGGAGCGCCAAACTGGCTCTTTGTAAAGGTTTTGAAGAAAAATAATGACATACCAGCGCTATTAACCAGCTGTGTTTTTCAGCACTGCCTTTTTATTTAGTGCAGAGAGACCGACTAAGGCTGGTCTGCCTCTCAGTAACACTTGCACCTAGCAAATCTTTCTCGAGTTGCTTAACACATCGCATGTGCCGATCATCCGCGCCGCTGCACTCAAATTTATTTCGCACCAAGCGAAGCATGTTTCTTGTTTCGGCGGATGTCGTCACCCCTCGAGTAGCTGCGTCGACGCTGCCGCGATCACTGTGCGTGACGCCACATTGTTTGGCTTAAGAAAATGGTCAAACCAGCCGATGTTGCAGGCTAGGTCAGTTTAGCCCACCGCTAAGTCCAGAGAATCGGCCTTATCTGTCGACGTGACTGGAAGGGGCTCCTCTCGCACGATGCCACACATTCAGCGCCGTTTTGACGTCCGGAAACTTCGAGCCTCGAATCCGTTTCTTTGATTAGGGCTACCTTTCTTTGCAGCATCAGTGACTTGCTTTGCTTTGGTGGCGTTATCCTCACCACATCGCACGGCCGACGAAAAAATCCGCGCGACATGCCTTGCGTAAATAAAATGCTGAAATCGCTTCTCTGACGGTAAACAAAACGTGTATGACCCGAGCTATTTTGCAGGGCCTGCTTATGTGCACGTCTATAGCGTCACATGACGTGACACAGGGTTGCTCGACAAAGTTGGTATGCCGCTAGGTTCCGACTTTACTTTCGGGAACAGTGTCCACTTCGTCGTAAACGCGGCAGCCTCGCGCGAACCTTGTGAAACGTATGACATTTTGCCACTAGTATTTTGTGAAACGGTTCGGCGGCGAAGCTTTGGTTCCATTCTCAGTCGAGATTTCGAGATAACCGAAAGTGGGCACGGAAATACTTCGAGATAAAGGGCAATAAATACATTGCACCTATGGGAAATTGTTCGGTACCGCGGAAAACTTCGACTTAGCCGATTTTTCGAGATATGCGAGTTCGAGTTAACGAGGTATTACTGTATGAAGGTGAAACGGAGCAGTTGGTTCATCATCAAGATGCTGCGCTCATTCCGAGTCGTTGTCACTGATCCCTTTGTCGCTGTCCTCAAACAGTGCGCAATCCTCGGTGCCATCAAGCGCATTTGATATGCTGCACTTCTTGAAAGAGCGCACGATCAAAGTTCCTGGGATGTCGTCCCACGCTGCAGCCACCCAGCCTGCCAACTGAGACAGTGATGCCCGCTTGATGCGGCCCGTCGGTGTCAGCTGGTGGTCCTCGGTGCTTAACCTCGTTGCGGCGCACGCAAAGAGCTTCTCCCGTTGGCCCCTCCAGCGACGAACATTCTTTTCGTCCACTCCAAAGTCCCGCCCGGCTTGAACGTTGGAGTAAGTACCTAAGAGACGACTCCGCGGCTAGCACAACTTTCCTTTTATACGCCGCACTATAATGACTACGCTCGTCTGGCGCCATTGAGCTACGCCACACACAACCCACTCGAAGCGAGACTCGAACTGACGAACGGCTCGCCTCAACACTCGCCACAAAGATAAAAATGGCGGCCTCGCGTGCGTACTTCAGCCAGGTGTTGGCTCGGCTACAAACGGCTACAATACTGTCTAGGTGGCGCTAGTTTTGCAACACTTTTCTCTATGAAAAATGGCGCGTTTTTCAAAATCCTCGAATCTAAGCCGACCCTGGACTTTGATACAAAGAAATTCCGAAAAAACTATCGGCCCAGATTCGAATAAATACGGTACGTCGCGAAGTGCGCTCCGAGCCGACTGAGTAAGTACCTAAGAGAGCGGCCATGGTGACTTTTCACGCAGCTTGGCCTGGTTTGACCGTAACATTAGCTGCATGAGAGGCGCAAGCGACAGATACTTTCGGTTGACACAAACAAAAGCATAGCCTTCGAGATCCGTATTGCAAAGATAGCGTTTATGACGTAAGTGCTCGCGAAAGCAAGGCCTTCAAGATTGGCATTTACTTCTGCCATCGCGTTGGCGTTTATTTGTCGGAGTTCGAGCTGGCTGGAGTTCACGTGGTCGTGCGCGCGGTTCGCTGTTGGACTCGCCACGCTGGTCGTGCTTGCGCGTGCTTAGTTCTTTCATGCCTACAGCTGTTGGTCCTAAAAAAAATCACATATGTTGATTACATTTCTGTGGATGACGCCGTCCCCAGCCCCGCGTTTCTATCCGTCGACTAGACCGTGGCTGAGTGCGCCGATGCGTGCACCAGTGACGAAATTTCGGAGTTTGTGGAGCCGCTTTCGTGGGTACTTCTACTTTCACGAGGCGTTCGACCATTTACTACAAGCCACGGTAGTCCAACACTATGACAATGGTATCGCTCGGCGACACTGACGCAACCAGCGACAATCTCGCGAAGGTATCACCGTAAGCGATCGCTTGTCAGGTGCAGGCCGTGGTGGCACCAGATTTATGAAAAGGATGTGAGAAAAAAAAAGAGAAAAACCGACGCGCACGCGCGAGAGCTAGGAGAGGAGGTGCGAGGCGTGGCTGGTGTTAGTGTTGCCATGACGACGCATACCGTGTGTGCCGCCATTTCTGCTGTTTGAGTTTCTGAATTCCAGCCGCCAGGGTATAACTGAAGGGACGTTTGGCGCTGCCAGCACTGACGTCATCAATTAAGGCATCCTATGGGAGGTATAGAGAGTAACACCACCCTGAAGGCGCGCTGTCGGCACTATCGGACGGTCGCACGAGAGTGCCAGAATCTTTTCTCCACTATGGCATAAAGAAAGAAAGGCTTTGCAGTGGGTACTTTAGGCAATATCTGCTGTGGCACTGTATTTATTTCTTTGCTGGCGGCGATGGCGTACATAAGGAGATGCAAATTTTTACTTGGTGGTTAATGCGTACTACCGTTAAGGGGGGACGTGGCTTTCGGTACCAACTTTCTTATTTCTTCATGGATTTTGATGAAAATTGGCACACTTATTTGAAATGTTTTTTTAATGCTACTGTAGAAATTTCATGAACGTATCTTTACAACTTTTTGATTTACAATATATTTCACCTTCTGCTCTTGTTCCGAGTCTGACTCGCTTAAAAAATGCGATAGGAAACTCGTTCAAAGTGCTATGCATTCTAAGATGTCTGATTGCGGGCATGACATTCTTAGATTTTTTTATTTGCAACAAAATTTTTTTTAGTTTTCATTTTTCATGAGGTGACTGTGCAACAGGCATCGAGGCTTTGTGCAACTCGTCAAATAGCTAATTATCAAAACGCCATACTGAAAAAGCAAGAATGTCACGCCCTGAACTGTGCTTCAAGGAATATGAAACAAAAAACGGAACTCAAATAGACCCAGCGGTCAGTGAGAAATCAGCGGAACAAGCGAAGCAGGAAGCAAGAAAAGTCGTTTTGAGAAAACGGCTTTTAAAGTTGTACCAACGATATTACTTCATCAAAAGGCACTGGGGTCGTAATCTTTTGAGTCCTTCGTAATGTGCACTTTCTAGACTGCCCTGTCTTTAGTTTGAGGTGCCTTGCTTCTCTAAAACACAAAAAGATTGTGATCTTTAAGGTGTTTTATCAGGTTGGACCTCCTGCACATGTGGCCTTTCATTTGTTGAGCCTTTGTTTTCTTTCTTTTTTCTTAAAATCCTTTTCTGATATACAAAGAACATGTAGCATGAATTTTAAACGAAGTTATGAAGTGGTGTAATAGACATGACAAAAAACATGATATTGTAATTCAAGTAGGTCATGTACTATGATGATTTGCCAGCTTTCTTGTATTCATGCTCTCATTAATATAATTAACAGGCTTGATTGCAATTGATCATTGAATCATTTTCATAGGATACTAAGAGCGGCTCTCATCATGGCAACCTATCCCTTCCTCCTAAATAACAGGCAGTTATGGCCAAGACATTGGTGGAATAGGAATTCCTTAGCAGTTTATTCAAGACGCGAACTGGGTAGATATGAATTCATCTCCCTGTTTCACTCGTCAAGCTAATCTGTAAACCTCGCCTGCAATGCGCCTCATCATTCACCCGGTCGCGGACGCGGTTTTCTGCGAGGCTTTTATTTTTTCAGATGATTCATGAGCGCTTACGGCGATACCAGGCACGGCCCCAAGCGCGCCTAAATTGCATCATCAGTGCTTTATTTCACCTCTAAGTGCTCGGCCGCATAGTCCGGGAAGTCGGCACGCGATGTACTGGGTGGCGGCATTCGGTGACGATGCGCAATATGCCTAGGTGCGGCGACGAAAAATAGGCGCACAACGTGTTTGGCCTCGCATTGCGGGACGCCGACGCGCGCCCCGTGCGTGACGAGCTTGGCCGTGGGGTCCGCTGCCGATGCGTAAAATGACCATCCGCTGTACCGAGAAGCCGGCGGGGGAAGCGCTTCGTTCCTCGCGAAGAAGCACACTGCCGCGAGTCCGCTAATGCGTTGCTCTTGCCCGCAAAGTTCGAGGTTCGTCTCGCGTGCCGACGCCGTGAGCGGAGTTAGGCCTAGTGACGACTCCGAGCAGTAGACGCGCCGGCCACGGTGCCCGATGTTTCAAAGTACGTAATGCGTGGTCGCGAGTACAAAGAGTCGTCCTGCGATCATCTTCGTCACGACGTCCGAAGTGCGCGTAAGCAGAACCTCCAACCACGGATCCTACGAGTCAACGCTAGAGAGTCGGTCCGAGACGCGCGTTTGTGATGTTCGCTACGAGTGCGGCGCGCCATTGTAATCCCACCGAGCTTCCGCTAGTAGCTCCAAACTAAAACGTAGTTCTTGTTCAAAGTTATCATCGAGCCGTGAACACAGCGATTGCGAACACGCAACGAAGTAGCGCGACTTTCGACAGCCGTGAGCTCGAGACGCACGAGCTGCAGACGACGATCTTCCGGAGCGAGCATCGGACCAATGGCGAGGTGCGCTGGGGCAACATGGCGGACGCGGCCAATCGGAGGGCTCGAAACGACCTTCGAACATTTGCTTTTTGTGCGCTTGTTTTCGAAGGGAGGAGCCAGTTGCGGCGGGGAATTTGAAGACGGAGAAATGCGCTTTCCGATGAGCCCAAGATATCGGCGCCCGGTGGCGTCGTTGCGGAGCTATGATTTTTTGAAGATCAGTGTTTTTTTGCGATTTCCCCAATAATTTTCGCCACCTCGGCAGGCGCAACAATTTTTTTATAGCACTTCTACGCGGTTTTCGGTGAAGATATTTTGGAATCGTATATAAAAAGGGCTACAGAAACTGAAAATATGATTTTCAAAAAATCGATTTTTTTGCCATTTTTCGCGATACGAAAGCCGCGTCCCCCCTTAAATGCGTAGTTATGAGGCGTTCCCGGCAGGTACGCATTAACGAGGTTCCACTGTATGTGAATGTGGTACAGACTGTTGAGCCTGTTTTTGCGGTCACGAGTGTGGAGAGCAGAGAAAAACGTGCCTGTGGTATGGCCACCCACCTTTCCCTTGAAGAGGTGTTTGTTGTGGTACATGGAGTTGCGGTAAGTGGCTGTGCGCACCTCATCCTTGAGCATCTCCTCGTGGATGCCAAAATGGGCGTACGAGTCAAAGTAGTAGTCCTTGGAGGTCATCTCCTCGGGAAGGAAGGTAGTGAGGCCAGTCATTTCCTTCTGGCATCGCCAACAGTAGATGGCGCCCGAGGGGCCCGCCGCCGCCGCCTCCTCGCCTCGCCCTCCACCGGGAGGTGCCTCATTCACGTGGTTCTGCTCAAGCTTGTGTGGAGTCACCTGCATTGGGAAGACACCTCCGGTGAGACAGGGCACCAGGGTCAATTTCAATTGATGTCGCACTACAGTAAAAAAACAAAAACAAATAACGTTCTGCACACCCACCCACACGGGTAGCCACCTGGATTTGCACTGTAGGCAGTCCGGATGTTCGCCGAACTTAAGGGACACACTAATCCTGTACAAGTCTAACGACAAAATGGAAAGGGAAATAATGGAAGCCTTCTTCATTGCTAGAAGTGACAAATGCGTAAGCATGCCTCCGCTGACTTTACTTCCTAAGGAGCTGCAATTTTTAGATGGTTTTGTGTAATCCAACCTAGTCGTTATGTTGGACAGTGCGTTATTCCAGCTGCCAGTCTGTGCGCATGCTTTTGCTGATCATTGTTTGATTTCTTTTCACTATCAACTGTATGTTTGGCGTATTCACTGTAGTTTTTCTACGTACGGTATCCTTTTGTTGCTTTTTTGTTGATTTTTTGTAGTGCTTTATGAGCACGTGTCAGGCTGATGTCTATTCATATTGTGCTGCTTTGGCCTTCCCTTTCACAGTTGAAGTTTTGCGCCCGTCCTGTGTACTCCTCTTCGTCTGTGTTTTTTCGCGCAACCCAATTATGTGTTCAAGACTGCACCAACTAGCCCAAACGAAAGCTTTACTCAAACAGTAAGTCTGCCACTTTTTAGTGGATATTCTTATTAACGTGCAACCAGGAAATGTTGCTCAGATGTAAACAAGAAGACCAAAAGTCAGAGAGCAGGCATCAATGAGGCTGTTTACACGAAACGGCCCGTGTCACTGCAACACACAAGATGTGCATGGTAGTGAAGAATTAGTAACAATGAGCCCATGACGCCCACGATTTCCGAGTGACAGATGTCAAAACGCTATTCCGTCCTTGTTTTTGAGAGGCGAAGAGGCTGACAGCCCCGACAGACCCCTTCTCCCTGTGGTATTATCACTCAGTGGATCTGCCACTGGCAGGGGGCTATTTTAAATTGGCTTCCATGATTCGAGAGTATTATGGTTCTAAGAGTACCGAGGACTAGTTAGACTACGTACCATTTATTTCCCATTAATATACACAGATTATTATTGTGATAGCAATTATACGGACACTCGAGATGCATTTTCGCCATCGCGTTCTATATGAAGTGCAAATCAATCACATAGCCCCACGCGTCATATGTTCTCTGTGAAAGCAAAAACATGCGAAGGCTGCAGATGGGAGCGGCTCAAGCAGAAATGAAACGCACCGGCTGGCTCTGTCGGGCAAAGGAGCATGAAAGGGGGCTGCGATGCTTGGGCAGCAACTGCCAACTTTGATCAAAAGAGCGTGGTCATGCGCACATCTCAACAGACACTAGTAGATAGCTCCTATTTGTAAAAAGCGTGAAAAAAAAACCACAACACAAAGATATGAAGGGAACAGGACGATGCGCTACTAGCAACTGAAGTTTAATCAAGAGATTTTTCGCGCTTTCTAGAAATACAAATTTGCACCAACTCTCCCAACTGTCCCCGCTAGATAGCTCCTACTCTTGTACTTGCTGTGCCCTCGCCGCTAACTTTGTGCTAAGGCGAAGACCGCTTCGTCCACTGGAGTGTCCGTACCCCCTTATGCCAGGCATTTTGCAGGGTTACACGAGATCAGATAGCAATGCTTGTCAAAAGTAAGCACCACCTAACATTGATTATTTCATGGTGATAAGAACAGTATAAATACCTAGAAAAAAGGCTTAAGCCTCAGAGATTTTCATTGTGTATCTACCGTATCGGAGGTGGCAGTTTAAGTCCAGTCCAAAATAGGTCTGCTCAAAGAATTCTGCCCCACAAACAATGCAGTGAATGAGTATAAGCTAGACAAAGACGTTTATGCATCAAGGAATTCTTTTTTGATAAGGCAGACACAGAAGACGTAAACAATGACTCTGTGTGACTGCCAAGCAATTGGACACCAGATAGAGAACAATGCCAAGAACTAGATCCATACATAACACTAGTCACAAGGGAAATTCTGAGCACAAGTAGACAGAGTTGAAGGCCAAAGAACTTAACGGGACCCTGAAACGGTTTTTTCAAGTTTCGTCAGCGTTTAGGCTAGAGCATCATCAAATCATTCGCACCACAAATTAAGCGACGCACCGTGTATCAAGGCCGCTACGGACCAAGTAAAACTATACCCTCCTTCTCACCACTGCCTTGCCTCCTCAACTCATGAGACATGCTGGCGATCGCAGCGCTCTCATGAGCGCACTTGACGGTTTGAGCTTTGCCCAGTCATGGCCTCCGATACTGCGCGCCAACAGGCTGCGCGCAATCTCGGAGGCCATGGCCCAGTGCGGCCAGCAGCACGCCAGAGCGCGGCAACAGACGAAGCTCGCAGAGTGGTTGATATCTTCTCCGACAAGTGCCACCACACTACCAGCCGATCTTACTTTATATTCTCCTGTACGGCGACAACCTGCAAAAGCATGCGGAGAAACAAAAAGAATTCAAGAATGATCACCGATAAGTGTAAGCTCGGGCAATGCGGTTGTGTCTTCAGGGGTGAAGTTACAGCCGCAGACACGTGGATCATGGCGTTGACCGGATAGCGAAAGTGCAACGCTCATTGAAGTGACGAGCTGAAGCAATTCCACTCGCCAGATGCCTCACAAACATTAAACGATGTTGCAGCTTTATAAGTCACCATTTGCTAGATATGTGGTACACAGCACAGCTAGAGCAATTCATTGTGTCCAAGAAAAGAAACCTCGAGATCAACACTGTCGCTCAGCTCATGTTAACACGGAGCACATAAGACAGGCAGACGACGCTCGTTCCCCATAGGAGGTTCAGTGATGTGGACTGGACATATCCAATCAGATCCGTCGCTGGGTGCTACGTGTATTGGAACATGTCTATGTGTAAAAGGCGCAAGAAGTTGAAAACTCGTTCGGCTGAGCTGCTGCGGCCTGTAGCGATTCACATGTTTAGTCTTGTAATAAATTACGCAGTTGACCCTGAGAGCTTAAAGGGACACTAAAGGCAAATAACAATTTATGTCAGAGTGAAAGCTCAATGACGTCTAAAACGGCAATATTATCAACAGCAGTGTTCTACTTACCGAGAAATTAAGCTAAATGTAACGATGAGCGCCACAAGCGGCACATTTTGGAAATGATCTCGATAACGTGAGAGAGTTCGACTACAATTAATCACTCGGAATCAAACTAGCTGCAATAAAAAAAGAACCTTCCGTGCATCAAGAGAAGTAATAAAATGCTGCCTGTTCGTTTCTGTTTGATTCATAGAAAAAAGCACCTCTTTGGCGTTGCCACGGGGAACGGAGCGCGTGGTTCAAAGGTTCCATTTTAGCCGAACTGCGCTTCGCCCGGCACCCTGCTTCACTCATGCGGTCGTGTCTCAGTGGTAGTTTCGGAATCGCGTACTGCCGTGTGTGTTTTGCGCGCTCGTGAAAGTCACTGTGATAGAAAGTTCGACAAAATGCCGCATGCATGTGATGTTGCCGAATGCCCGAATGGCGCACGCCGCCGCGCAGTAAAGGCGGGTAACGTTGGGCACGGCAGCAGTGACGTGAGAAAGACTGCTTTCAGGCGGGTGATTTGAAGTGCGGTAACGCGATGCGGACCACTAAAACGTGATTTTATTTCAAAATCAGCACTTCCTTGGCACAAAAGTAGCACTACGAGGTTTCTGGACTTTTATTTCAACCAGCAACGTCGACTTAATATTTGCCTTTAGTGTCCCTTTAAAGCAGTCTTCAAACGATTCTTAGGACTTGCTTTACCGGCTCAATGCATTGATACAAAATCGTCGAAACCGTTTCAGCGTCCCTTTAATATGCATAAGATATCGTTTACAAGTGGGTGCTTCCAAACGGGCCAATGTACAAATCATCGGCTGTGGGACTATGCTTACTAGCTCAATACCCGGCCATTTGGTATGTTATTGTAAAAATTGCAGATGTCAGCCAATTTTTGACAAGTGCATGCTCATAAGGTGCTATAATGAAATCGTTGGGTCGCCCGCCACAGCAAAGTTCGTTGACGTCACCGTTGGCAATTACACTGCACAGTTCAACGTTGACTCTGTTGTCGAGCTGTGTGCCGTTTTGAGAGACTTTCCTGCGTTTCCTGCCACACTCGACGAAGTCAACGTTGCTGCTCACCGGTGCTGGAGGACAGCCACTGCGTGTGCTAGGGTCGCATTTGGCACGACTCTGGTGGCGGGGGAGAACAAGCTCTCAGTGCCTGTACGTGATCGAATCTATTACCGTGCCTCTTCTGCGACTGCCAGCACTAGGAGCCCCCCAAGTAGTTCGATTACTTGACGAACTCCAAATTCCGAAAGCAACGTTA
Source organism: Rhipicephalus sanguineus (assembly GCF_013339695.2). Classification (NCBI taxonomy): domain Eukaryota; kingdom Metazoa; phylum Arthropoda; class Arachnida; order Ixodida; family Ixodidae; genus Rhipicephalus; species Rhipicephalus sanguineus. The sequence continues at coordinate 219,302,794 of NC_051177.1, read as the reverse complement.
CACGCCAAGCTCTTTTAGGGTTAGGCTACTCTCAAGGACGAGTACATCACCCAGCTGAAACCTGATGCCATGCGTTTCTCCCCAAGTCTCCCTCACAGGATTCCAAACCTACTGAGCGAGGTCGTCCGCCACGAGCTGAACAAATTGGACAGCTCTCGCCAGTCAGCTCCAATGACCACTAAATGGTACAACGGTAATTTACGCATGTAATTCGATTGCCTAACATCTTCTTTTTGTCTCTGAAAGACTGCAAAAATGACATCTTGGTGCATGCTCAGCGCAAATTACACGATTCCTGCCGAAATGCAGCAGGATTTAGCAGGTTTAACCTCTTGGCGCAGTTTGGCACTGCAATCAGAGGCCTGCGCTCGCCTCCATCATTTCTGCCTGCAACTGTTATGGCGAGCGGCACTACGGATTTTTGCGGTCAGCAGCAATGGAGTGACTTGACTGCATGATTAAAATATTAAATTTAATGATATCAGTGGATTGACCTATGCTAAAATTATTCCCAGCCATCAGTGTAAACAACCAACAAATAAAAAATAGGTGCTTCAAAAGTGTTGGCTCCTTATTACATTAAACAGGCATCACATGTACATGGCAAAGCAATCATCGAAAGCACTGGCACAGCATTTTAACGTGGCAGATCACCAACTTCGACAATCTCAAACTTCATATACTTCCATCAAATTTCCGGTCCCCGAGAAATAGAAAATATACAACGAATATACAATGAAAACTAGTGAGACTTAAAGGGTTACCGACACACATTTTCTAAGGGGACTTTACTCTGCCATTCAAGTCTTTTTTTTTTTTTTAGAGATGGCTCTGTGCAAGACTGAAGCTCAGTAAACGCTGATGATTTATTTTCACATGGCACACCTACAGACATTGACACCAGTGCAACGTCAAGCACGAAAACATTCAAAATGGTTGCTTGTACGTCACCAACAGAGCCAGGAATGGAGCGGCCATGGAAATGTCACGGTGTCGTGCGAGCATGTGACGAGAAGCTCATACCGTGTTGTGACGTCAGGGTAGAGTAGGAACTTACACTAGCTTTTAAAGACGCACTGCAATTTTTTCAGGGCGCACTTATGCTTAGCAGTACATTTCCTAGGCTCTTGAGGGCTTGGCTGTCATTTGATGAAAAAAAAATTGGAACTGATAATTTTCCTATCAGTACCCCTTTAAGCCTTTCTTCTAGGAATTTCTAACCATTTTTATCATCGTGAAATTATCATTGTTAGGCAGGCAATTGGCTTTATTTGCGACTGTTACTTACCTAAAAATGCGAATTTTGAACAAGAAGCAACAAAGGCAATACGTATTTCCAGGAACGGACAAGCAAAAAGTTTGAATTAGCTAAATTTGGTGAGATGGGGAATATTGAATAAAGCGGCTTTGGAATATCCAAAAATTTAAGACCAGTTTGTATTATCTACTGCATGTTCCTGGAGATTCCCACAGTGTTTGGTGCTGCCCATGGCTCTCAAATGTGCTTTTGCACAACACTATTGCTTGGCAAAGACAAAGCATCTGCAACGCTTTTGTTATGGTAAATAAAGGTGCAGGACCTTAAAGCCATAGAAGAAGTCCTTGCAAGCATCAGAGTGCCACACACTGCAATCAGCGAAAGGTCACAGTGCGCCATGAAACACCTTGTGCATCATGACATATAGATAGCCTCTGTGAAACAAAACCAAAACTGGTTACACAAAATTATGTATGGCACTCTGAGACTCAATGATACTTGTATGGGTTCTCAGACCTTTATTCAGTGCAGTAACTGAACAGTTAAAGATATCATGTCAGCTCATGGTCAAAAAAACGTTTCAGCCATGACAATGGGGCCTTCAGATCAGGCAACAGGGCTGCCTGATAGATGGCATTTTTACTTGTGATGGAACCGGTAGTTTGCGCAAGAGTAGGTGCTCACCTGGGGGCCGTTCACAGAGCTGGAGCCTAATCGCATCTCCTAGAAAGAGGAAGCAAAAAGTGCGCCTAGGCTATGGTCAACCCTCATCATGACTGCAGTAGCAAAATGCACACAAGATGACAGGAACAGACAGTAAGCAGACTCTGCTTAAGACGTTTTGGTCGACCACTGGTTATTATGTGCTGATAAAAGAAACCCTTCTACATCAACGTCATCTAGCTGGTAGCCCTACAAACATGCTTTGCTTACGAGGTAAGATGCTGGCAACAATTCACCAAGAACTAGAACAGCAGCAGCAAAGCTTTCATAACGAGAAATCTGCCCAAGTTTCCTTAGTGCAACTGACAGGTGGACCTCGCCTTTCAAAGCAGTATATTGTCAAAGTGCGTCGTCCCAGCTAGTGAAGCATGAACAAAGCAGTGGGGAACCCCCCTTCAATACCAAAGTGAAGCTATGCCATACAAAACACTTGCGTTTACCGGTTATTCTGCATCAGTGACTGGACACGGAGATTCGTTAAGCCTTCCTCATTTGTCACAATCAGCACACCTTGCTAAGAGATTCTCAGGAACTGGAAAATACCTGACAAAAGTACCTTGAACTGGCAACAATTGTTGAATCAGTGAGCTCCAAAATCCTAAAGCCCTGTCCCACATATTCAAATGTTTCCACCTGAGCTTGGCCTTTAAAAAGTCACAGTTTCATCGCAAGGGCGAAGCAACGAATGCGATAGCAACAAATTGTAGTGTTACACGAAGTGAGGCTGGCAGCTAACTGTTTTGTACGTGATCTCGCGCAACTACAAAACGATGGTGTAAGAAAATACGGCCGCTCCAGGGAACGATGCTCTCCGCATAGTCACTTCGCGCAGCACGTAGAAGGGTATACCAGCCGCCCGCTGTGATGGCTTTCGAGATAGCGTGAATGCCGGCGATCGCCACCGCGCCCTTAGATTCAAAGCTGCTTCTCGCGCGACACTTCCCCCCCCTCTTGAGTCTTTTAAGGCCTGTTAAAGACGGGCAGGGCATTTCTTATCTGCTTCGAGGGCAGGCCCCCCGAGCAGGGTGATGTTATCGTATGCACCCTCCGAGCGATTGTTTGAACTCTGCTTCAGCCGCATTGGTCGCCTCCGCTTGCGCGCTTTTACCAGCGGTAGAACATACAATGCACGGGGGGGATCTTATCAATTTGGACTTCATACCGAAAGGGCATGACAGCAAAAACTTGTCAAGACTGTCCATATAATTGCTATCGCAATAAAAGTAGAATGCAATAGTGTGACCAGGCCCAGTTTGCACCATCTTCTCATTCGATAGCCAGTCTTTGCTCGTTGGTGGACACCCACCCTGTCCCAGAAGGCAAGTACCATTGTGAATTTAGCCAAGTACCCAGTACATGTCCGTAAGGCCCACAAAGCTGCATACTTAGTTGATGGTGTTTCTGATGGTGATAACGATGCCCTTTGTGATGGGTGGGCCTCTAAACCACCCACTCATTGTACAATTCACATTGTGTGATGCCTGGTGAGATTCTGGCACACGACAGTGCATGTGTTAAGGTGATTCCTCACCCAACATGACGTCTGTATAGGGTCTTTTTCTGAAGCAGTTTCAAGCATAGGCTGGCAAACTCACTCAGGCTCGGATCAAGCCGTGAGATTGAGTCTGAGCGAGTAGTATTTCGGCTGAGGAAAGCTTTGGCAAGTCTGAGTCCTTCCAGTGAGTCATAAGGGTAACATATAGTCGAGTCCAAGTGCGCTCCACATTTTTTGACGACCTATGGTTCCAAGCACTGGCATGGCTCCGTGGTATAACACCTGACAGCTGCGTAGAAGACCTGGGTTAGTTTCTAGCTCGGACTGATATTTTTAATGCTTACGTCCATCGTGATTTTTTGCTCACAACCAACACTGCCGACAGTGGAATTTTTGTGACACTGGCTGTTTAACGCTCTTGCACTAATAATACTGGTGCTCATGGCACTGCCATCTCAAGCCTGCCGATTAGATTCTTCATACCTGAGGAGCACATATGGACTGCTGTAATTATGGCTCCTCTGCTACAGTCATATTTTGTACACACTTCTGTGTTTTACACTTGCAACACTGGCACTGTTTGTTTTTTTTATCATGGCAAAGGGCTGGCACTGGTGAAAGAGAAACATGGTGATGCTACCGAGGACTTCTGATGTGGAGCAATTTTTGGAGCTGCAAAATTTTCATTTTGGAGCAGTAAAAATTTCCACCTTGGAGAACTTTTGAGCAGGTAATTTTGCATCTGGGAGCACTCTGGAGCAGCTAACTTCACATCACGGAGTACACAGGAGAAGCAAGTTGCAGTTACATTCAAGCACTTGAATAATTATTACGGGGCTCTTACGAAGAGCTAGAAATACTTCGATTCATTGCAAAGCTCATGGAGAAAATCATCCGAGGAGAACTTCATATTTCACTCGATAATGCAAAAATAAGGGCGTCATGCAGTTGAGTGTTCTGGAATAACCTCTACGGCGATTATTTTCGACATTAGCAAATAAACAGAATACTAGACCAATAAAATTGTACTTTATGAAAGAACATTCGAAATACATCTATGTGGTTATCAGCAGACGTGGTAAACAAATGCCGCGACGTAGAGCAGTACGTGAATGCTGAAGAGTCACACTGTCCCCAATACATCCCCTTGAGGCCACTCCAAGGCGGATGAAAGGTTCTTTTTCTTCTCGATCGATTGTACTGCGGGGCACAACATGACGTGACTTAGCTGGCCTCACAAAGCCAACCTCCTCCGCCTCTCTCTTACCTCTTTCCGAGGCCTCTCTCACAGTGCTTCCAGACTATCGTTTGCGCATGCACCGGGTTGTCTTAAAGGGACACTAAAGAACAAAATGATTTTTCTCATATTAGTAAAGTACGCTTTCACGATACCAAAAAGTCCACGCTTGCTGCGAGAAGACGCTTAGTAAGCGAGAAAATGCGCAAAAACAAAATGTGGGTGGCGACGCCACCTTGAAGCTTCCGCACCATTCGTCGTGACGTCACATATTTTAACGGCGCCTGCTAGGGACTACGTAGTTGCTAATCGGTAAAAATGAAGTACATTGTCCTCTGAGGGGGCCATAGACTTTACCAAGTTTGGGGTAATTTTGTTGAGCCAATGGCGCCAAAATACGATAAATACAATTTGAAATCCGTGACGTCACGCGGGGAGATTTCGGCGCAAAATTTTAAAATATACTTTGAACTTGATTTTCTCCATTATTAATAAACCTATGATGGCAAAATTATTAACATTAGAGTTCTCAGAGTACAATTTATCAATCTAAACCAATTAATTGTTTCTCTTCAGTGTCCCTTTAAAGATGGAGATTCGCTTCAATCGAGCTTCCGTGAAAGCGCGATCAACGTGATATAACAAACTTCGTCTTCCTTTTAAGCGAAGCTGTACATAGCTAGGACATTCAATTGCATACACCAAAAACCCCCAAGTGCCTTCTAAAGAGCGGTGGAAAAAAGAAAATAAATAGATAAAAATTTGGCGAAGCTTGCACTAAGCACTAAGTGAGCAAAAGCCTTGAAACAGCGAAACTGGACGATTCTGAAGACTAATCTGGTTGCGTCTATGTTGTTTCTAGGCCTTAGATAGGTGATGAGGGTTGTTTCTAGGTTGTTGCTAGGCTTTAGCTAGGTGTTGCTAGGTTGTTTCTACGTTGATTCACAGCGCAGAGAGGTTCGAGTTAAACCGCACACAGCCACAGACATGACATGGATGTCCAATGACAGAAACTCGCACTGAAACCAAGCATTTGCACCTCTCATAGTTCTACGGACATGTCGTCGCTGGCCTAGGCCTTCCGTCGATTCGGGGTCTTCTCGCAGCTGCCATTGCCTTTCTCATTCTCTAGTGTTGGACTAACTGTTGCCTTCTTCCTTTTTAATGGACCAGTGCTGACTAGTGGGACATACCCAATTTCTGTGGCATATGCCCGTTTATGATGATGATAGTTTCTCGCCGTCGCCTTTCCTGTTTCCTAGTGTTTCCTTTTAATGCACCAGTGGTGAAGCAAGGCATGTTGTTGGGCTAGTCGGTGCATGGTTTTCATGAGGTTTTAAACTGCACGATGAATATGGGACAAAAACAGGAACACATATATACACACACTTGCGCTTGTGTGTGTATATGTGTTCCTGTTTTCGTCCTGTATTCATCGCGCAATTTAACCAATTTCTGTGGCACATACCTTACAGGCCACACTAATTACGGCTGCCTTATTCGTTGTTAAAAAACGCCTCACAGGGTCCCTTATGCATTTGCCTAAGACGACTCGAAGGCAAAAGCCATGCTCTTTTTATCCTCTACCAATGTATCGATCCTCCCCAGCAACCCTCTGGAAGCAGCTAACATGGTTTTGCACCACCTCCAGGATCGGAGGCATTGCAAGTTTTCTGCACCTCCCCTGGTTTTGACTGCCTCCCTGATCGGCTCAATGATCACGGAGGCAGTGCAAAGCGATGATGTCATGTGATGACGTCACGGTGCATAACGTCATGATTACGCCACAAGTTTTGGCGATCTATGACAACACAATTATGTCATCCCGTGACGATTTTTCGCGGCACTCGCAATGACGCCGCCGATTTTCTTGTGCAATGAGGCATTTAAATGACTTCTGTATTAATAGTGCCTTTTGAACGTTAACTGCCTGGCCGTTAACAACCTGGCCTAACATACCAAACAGGCCTCAACCATATCACCTCTGTGCCGTGTGCCGACAGCTTCGCTGATCATCCACCTCACAAAGTGGAAAGGCCCCTCAATATTTTTTTATTGCGATGGCAATTATACGGACACTCTCGATGGGTTTTTGTTGTTGCCGTCATTTTTCATATACAGTCCATATTGATAACACCCCCCCCCCCCGAATCGTATGTTCTATCCGTGAGTAAAAGCTCGCGAGCTCTGGTGACAAATGCGGCTGAAGCGAAGATGAAACGAGCTGGTCGTCTCCAGTGCGAGGCCTGCCATCAATTGCTCATCGAACGGAGAGGATGACACACTGCCCGACTTTCGCAAGAAGCATCAAGGGATGCCAGGGGAGGGGAGGGAGCGCGCGCTATCTCGAGGCATCAGGAGACTGCTCGTAAAGTTGCTGTGCTCTCAACACTTACTTCGCGTTTAAGAGAACTGACAGCATGAAAACCGCTTCTGTCTTCGGAGCGGCCGTATTCCCTTAAACCAACATTTCAGTGAGTTACACGAGATTGGATCCAAAAGGCTTAGCTGCCAGCCTTGTATAAGAATACAGTTTGTTGACATTGCATTCATTGCTTTGCCCTTACGTGAAAGTATGATTTTGTTTCAAGTTGTCTGCTACTGACCCTGGAAAGCGAGGGGCGGACGTGTAATATGGCGTAGCCACTTCACAGTGGGCCTTCCTACACCAGGGTCATCAGCGATGGGCCCGCGACTGACAGCTGCGCATATTAAAGCCAAATGGCAGATGCTCCAACCAGGAAGCATGCCTTTATTATAAATGAGATGACATTTTCAAAAAAGCAAGCGAAAAATTCGAACTGGCACCCTAGCACTCATGAGCTCGAAAGGGCAGGGTCTTTTGGGGGTATTTACCGCAAGAGTGATTACAAACCCGGATGTGCTGGTGGAAGGAATTACAAAAAGCTCTTCTGGATGAAGATCCATGGATAAAGTATATTTCAGGAAACCTGTCAATGCTTTCCCACCGTTCACGTACTCTTCCATGGACGCGAAGCACGGAAAATTCAATAATGTTCCATATATCTATTACTCTTGACGTTCCCAGATTTTGATTCCACAATGTAAAAAATAGAAGTGACAGATATTCTGGTGGAGTGCGTGCAGTAATTAGTGAAAACTGCTTTAATTACGTGTTGTGTAGCGTTTGAAACGAGCATCGGCAGCATTTCTGGAACAGACGACGTCCGCCCATGAATCGCCACCACACTTCCATGCTATACCGATTGGCCTAGATGTTACGAGCCTCTGTGGAGAGCGTGCTTTGCCATGGAGCCGACTTGCACAACAGAAGCTGCGTCGGGACCGAGCATGGGATGGTGGCATACTCGGGGCACACGCGTGAGCGCTATCTATTAAAGGGGTACTGACACAAAATTTCGCGGCCGAGATAGCCTGCTGGATCGATTCCCGTGTACGTGTGTGTACCATCTGCAAAATATCGACAGCGAATAAAGCTTGGATGGTATTTTATATGAATTTTGAAGTTCGCGAGCGCGATCCAGCATTATAGGCCGCGTCTGGTGCATTGACACCCTCGGAGGTGACCCGAGGTGACCCCCCTACTTCCCCTACATAAACTTTTCAGCCGGTACAAGTTATGATGACGTCGTAGCCGCCATTTCTGTTTTGACGCGCTTCCCGACGAATCGCTCCTCGCCAGCGGGTCAAACCTGAAGTGATTCGCCACATAGAAAATTCCTTCCATCCCCGCCACAAGAAAATCGTCGCCATCAGATGACAATGAGCCCGACGACGACAGACCGCGCGGAAATGCGTCACTGTTCTGTGTGCTCACGTGACCGAGTGTTTCACTCGCTAGGTGGTGATAGGTGCACCCGGCGGCTTGTCGTTTTTGGAGCTCTGTCAAACTGAAACTGAGGCTGTGTCGGTAATGAGGAGCTTGTAATTAATTATCTGTCACGCGCTGCAGCAAACGATGTGCCGTGTTACGACTAACAGGCCCCCAGCAACACATTGCAGCAAAAAAACGCGGGGCGAAAATTTTTGTGTCAGGGCTCCTTTAAGTGGAATATTTTTTGGTTCGTGGTTGCGACTTTCGCGGTCCCAAGATCAAGCTGCACATGTTTTGATGCGTTGGCGTGGATATTGCCGGTGACAGACGCCCCCAAACCAGAGACTCTGGCGCAATTTGGCACAATTTCCGTCGATATTATCAGGATGGCGCAGTAGATCTTATTTGGTGCACTTTGGCACAGGAGTGGAATCGCTGCCAAAGTGAATAAGTGTGGCTTCGCAGCAATGCAGACTTCCCCTGACAAGATGGTTTTATGGCACAACAGCACCATGCAGCAGTGAAACAATCGTTTAGGCAGGTTACATGCGGCACAAGACATTTATTGGTTCATTTCAAATACTTCCAAATTTTAAGTTAATGTCAAAGCGAATTCAACAAACGTAATATGCGCTTGCATATTTTGCACAGGCCTATCAAAAGGCAACTGCCAGAAACAAGTTGAACGAAACGGTACTGACAAAATTCAAGGACATTTAAAGGGGCCCTGCACCCTCAATTACGCACGTTGTTTTGATCGGCCGTTTGCTTTCTATGGGTCTTGATGACTGCTGTGGCACCAACTAAAGCGGCGAGAACGAAGCGTTTTATATTTTAATTTTCTTCCGAAATGGGCTTCCGCGCCGATTGCAGCGTCGTACAACGACAATTTCTGTTACAGGAAGTGAGGTAGCGTGCGTGACTTATGCTGTTTGTTTTGATTGGTGGGAAATAAATAATATATAGTACACGCTTGCGACACACTCAGTATGTGGAATTTACTCATTTTAATGTGTTTAATGCTCGTTACAGCTGCGAAAAGGACACCAATTTGTGCATCGATTGTAACTTATCAAACTGCGACACAGATGGCGCAGCCTTCATCAATACACTGTGCTTTGCATTTCTGTCTTACACAGATTTTCCATATGCTCGAGGTGTCTAGGTGTGTTTGCGTGTCAGCATACATTGATACAGTCATCTGCTAACTTGTGCGGCACAGAAGCCGTCAATAGGAGCGGCGCCCGCTTGCGACTGGAAGGCCACCATGTGCTGCGGGGTTCCGGTACGGCAAAATGTAAGTCGCGTTTTGATTGGAAGCAGACAAAACTCCAGTGACACGTCACTGTGCGAGTGAAATACGAAAGGGTATGCCAATTTCTGTCGTCTGCTTTTATTTTGAATTTGTAAGTTCAATAACTTCAGTTTCCGTGCGTCTATCTCCAAAATTCTTTTTGCATTCATCTCAGGACGATACAAGGAACGCGTTCCGATGTAAAAATCGGAGGGTAAAATATGGGTGCAGGGCCCCTTTAAGGACCTAAAAAAATTTAAGGGTTGTCAAGGCCTTAAAAATGCCATTTCAGAATTCCAGGGTTTTCAAGGGTTTCAAGGACTGCTACGAACCCTGTAATACTCTATACCACTAGTCATTTGCCTTCCATTCTTTTATTTGTCTTCAGCCAAGTACAGGTTCTACATGCTCCTACTCACATTGGGTTAGTTGTTTTTTTTTTGTTTTTAAACACACATCTAAAACTGTTCTTGCAACAGCGGGTGAAATGACCACACTTGCTCCTTGCTTCTTCTGCAGATGACAAGCACCTCCAGCGACTTCTGTTCTCGCTATTCCCCTCTCTATTTTCCTTTTTTTTTTCTTTATTTCTTCAGTGACGTCAAGAACCAGCCCTTATGTAACTAAACCTCACAGATTACCGTCTCATCTCTGTCGTAAAGAACCTGCACTAGGTGCTTGCGCGTCTATACAAGTGCTTATTGTTTCGTTTTCGGTGAGTACAGCTCTTAGTTGCCAAAGTTTACAGCTAGCTCAAATTGGGCGCGACAGAACAAATTTCACTCGACAGTATTTCAAGTATGACAACATTTCAAAGAAATCGACATGCCAGATTGAGGACAGCTAGCAGCCCATTGTGTCAGGTGATCATGGTGGAAACATGGAATGCCATTTGTAGCAGCACCACAAGGAGGGGTCAGACTTCCGACGGAGGCGAAATGCCAGAATATGCGTGTGCTTAGATACAGGTGCACATTAAAGAACCCCAGGCAGTCAAACTTGCAGTGATGCGACTGATCGAGGCAATTTTGGCACTGCTTTTGGAGCAGTTAGCAGTCCCACATTTTGAATGCAAATATCTGACTCTGACATGAAGCAGTAGTACCATGTTTAATAAAATGGATGTATGCACACGTGAATACACGTTCATTTATAAAATTCTAGAAGATGAAACTAACTTACTGCTCTTCGTTTGCTTGTGCCTGACCCTTAGTTTCTTCAGTAAAGTGACCATCGGTCACTTCACATTTGCACGCAATACAGCGCATATTTGTAATTAAATGAGGTTTCCTCCGATGCTGTCACAAACGAGTGCTTGAACTGTCTTAAAAGGCATGCCAAAACACGGCGCCAAGTACGGTCACTTCTCCAAAGCGCAACCCCCTCACCCCATCCGGCGAAGGCCCCAGTTGACACCAGCACGCTTGAACTAAGTGCTCGCGCAAGGCCTGGAAAGATCGAGAAGCGAGGCATGATTTCACAGATACGTCCGCCGCAACGAGACGAACACCCGGGAACTTTCTTGCCCTTTCCCCAAGCCTTCGCTGTGCTGTGAGCGGATAAGTCATGTGGATGAATCGCTAACCCAGGTGCAACCCAATATAAGCGCGCCGCGACGGGAGGTCAGTCGGTCAGTGAAGGAAGAAATGATGTACTGGCGCAGTGTGGTCCGGTCAGCCAGAGAAGATGCGTTGTGTTATGGCGTAGTGTTGTCAGTCGGTCTTGGAAGTGGTGAGAAATGACGCCGTGCTAGCACTGAAGTGTTGTCGAGAGGAGACCATCGAATGTCGAAAGGAAACGACTGGTCAGTGCTGTAGTCTACGACTTGCAAAGCCGGTGAATATGAAAAGACTTCAATTGTTCTCGAATATTCTCGAGTGCTTGTATTTGAGTGCAATTGATTGATTGTTTCCCCCATGGCCGTTAAACCATCCGAGTTATATAGTGAATTAACTAGCCATGCATGCTTGTTCTTGAGATGTTTGGACTGCTTTAACTGCGAACATACTTTTTGTTTGTGTTAACTCTTGGCTCTGACTCGGTCTCTGGACCCCAGCCGGCGTTTGCTGGCATGCTAAACGGGCCTAATCTCAAATTGTCAGTGCTTTCGGGGGGCCGATGCAGGAGCCCTTGGAATCTACCCGGCGACTGCATCCCGATAACGGGGTTGTGACAGATGCTTTAGTTACGGCATGGACGTGTAAGCTGCGTAAATATTCCACGCATCTTTTTTTTTCTTACAGAAAAAAAATATTCTGATGAAGTTCGTGCTTTCAGTGCAACTTAGGTCTATCTTACATAGTAAAGTAAAGGATGCCATGCTTCATGGAGAGAATAGTTGGACTACTGTTTTGTGGGCTGCTAACAAAATATGGGATTTGATAGTTAACTGGCCCTTTATGCCTAAAATATTCTCCAATGAAACTTGTCGTAATGAAAGGCTTTGTATCTGGTTTGACAAGTTCTTTAAAGGGATCATGAATCACTTTTCCAAGTAATGATCTAATGACCTCAGTATTGGAGTTTACTGCCTCCCGAATCGATTGCCGCAAAAATTTCTCGAATCCGTCAAGAATCAGCGGAGTTACGGGGGTTTGGCGCACGCTCCCAGCGCTTTCTCTCTTTTCTCGTGCCGACGAGCGTACTGGAAGCTAGACAGGGAGGAATGGCACGGGGGAACGAAATTACGTCAGCGCGTGTCATGAAACGTGATCGCTCTCCCGCTGTGATTCGCGTGCGCGAGTGCAGCTACCGTGTACTGAGGAGTGTGGCGCCGGCAAGTGGCGGCACCCCGCAGCAAGAAGCGCATCTGATCCGAACGCCGCTCTCTATTTACGTCGGCTATCGGCCAATAAGCATGCTATGTCCCTTGCGTCCCTATATTCCTGACACCAGAATATATATGCTGCAACTCTGTGTCTTCTCAGCAAAATTTCAAAGGCCTCTGCCGCGCATGGAATTGTTGATAAATCGCGACCACAAAGCCATGTTAAAACGAGAGCTCTGTATGACCACTTCTTGAAGTTAATTAGAACGAACAGTACTACCAATTTTTATGAAAAACAAAACACACACACACACATAGCGGTCTGTTCAAGCACATAAATGTTCTGCGCACTGCCTCTAGTATAAAAGGCTGCCATTTTACAAAAACTTGTAACTGCACCACTTTTCTCTAACGATACAGTTAGAAACTATATTTACTCGGTTTCACAATGCTATGCCACAGAATGAGATATAGTAGCAATCGGGGGCGGGCATTTCTTGACAGCGGTGCAGTCAGCCTTTTCAGCAGGGAACACTGCAATGACCGCTCAAATGATACCACAGTCCTGTCAAACTTTAGAAGGCAATGGCCACGCCTACGTTCCGAACCGGATGGCACTTCCTCGGCTGCCGCCCTTCAGTCCCCTCTCCCGTCTACCCAAGTTGTACCCAAATATAGAGACGTATAAGTAGACTGCTGGAAAAATTTTGTGCATAAAAACAATCATGAGATTTTTGCCAAAACTAGCAGGCTTCACCTCTTGGCAGTTTGGTGCAACTGGCACAGCTATCACATCACTGAAATTAATCTACGGCACGCCTGATATTCATATCCTCGTTCTGCCACGTGAAACACTGTATTACATTATTAGGTTGCATTGTTCTTGGGCAATTTCTGTAAGAAATTATGGCCTCCACAAGTTTTATTTTGCATTGGATGCATCCCCGTATCTGCAGACAGCATTCTTGGTGGTGTGCCAAGCCAGTCACAAACATCAGAGTTTCGCAGAATATCCCGAAAGCCCAAGAATACTGCCATAGCTGTATTTTCAACTTTTCCTCCCTCACCCTGTAGTCTAGTTCCATGTTTCTCTTGCAATAATTTCAGCGCTTCGATTTGCTACAAAAACAAGTTGAGGTTCATTGCCGAAATTTCTTACTGCTGTCACACTGCGTCTTCATGTAGCATCGCAGAAGCGGTGCTGTCGGAATCACAACTAACAGTTTAGATAACCAGCTTGTAAATTAATTTAGCTTGCTGTTCATTACCCCTGAGCAGCATCAACCTGTATGTGGACATGATGTGTGAAATTAGTTGTTGCCTCATTGAGGTGAAGGATGCTTAATTATTATGCAGACCATGTCGCTTGAAACAGTTCAGAAAGCTCATTCATACTTTCTGGCTTTTGTTTTGCAAA